>NC_041358.1:5479374-5679374 GCF_900634415.1 Cottoperca gobio | reverse complement strand
TTGTTTTGTGTTGTGTGTGTGTTTGCTGTGGTAGTATGTCAAGGCAGTGTACTATGATATGTATGCACTGTGTATACTATACATATACAATTTATGAGTTCATCAAAAATTAGTACAACACCTTTTGCAATAAGCTCCCAAATAACCCTATTGACATTCAAATATGATGTAAAGCTGCTACAATAAATATAGGGAGGAGATCAGGCTGGACGGGTGGATCCAGACACACTGGACTTCACCCAGACGTCTGCCGTTCCTGTCCTGTGTGAAAGTCAACGTTGACTTATTTGTAAATGTAACTTCCGTACTTAAGTAATGCCACTTCCGTAGTTTTGTAGAACGCAAAGAAATGAAGGAATCACTTTTCTTAAGCTTTCATACAAACTGTTGTATGAGAAGACATTGCTGTGTGTGGGAACGTTCACCCGACGAACACTTCCCCTCAGCTTAACGGAGCCTTTTAGCATCTTTCAGGTTATTGTTTTAGTTTTCTTTGTCTCTGCGACTTTTTAGCAAGGAAATTCCCTTTAAACACACTGTACACGACATGCCCACCACCAAACAGCACACAGACAGTTAGCCACTAGCTAGTGAACAAAGTGAAGCGTTAAGCCGCTTAAGAGACACATATTTCCCTCAGGAGTCGATGGAGACCGAAAACTGAGATAAAAGAGAGTGAATACTGGATTTACATTCATCCGGTGGCCAGAATCGTATCTTCTAATGGTGGTTCTATTAGTCCATATGTGCTGGATGTGTAAAGAGGTAACTGTTTACAAACAAGTTTTCTGTATAAACTTCCAGGGTTCAGTGTTGAAATCCATCAGCAATGTGCACAACACACATTGAACCAAATCCTAAAATGTCAGTGTCAAGCTAGAGAATGCTGCCTGGGCTACGAACACTTACCATACTTACTGTACGCTGTCTTTACCTGCTCACCCATTGGCTTACCCTTATTAATTAGAAACATCCCAAACCCCTTTTTTTCTAAGTGCCAGATGCTTGAAAGATGTTCATGTTTCATTTAAAACTAGAGAGAATCACATTTACAATAAGCTGAAAACATGCTTCTTTTGGGAGAATCTTGATATTTCTAGTTCATGGGCATTGGGATACATTTTTATTTTATTTTATTTAGCCTTTATTTATACAGGTAAAATCTCATTGAGACACAGGGTCTCATTCTCAACAGAGACCTGATCAAATGGTAACAGTACCATACAAGTTACAGACTTACAGGACACTAAACACATAAACAATGTGATTAACTGATAGAGGTGGTTATGAGGGAACGATTTGTTGGAAGGTGATGAGAGGAGGACACTGCACCCAGCCAAGAATTGTCTCACACATCTTATTTTTAATAAAACAAATAAGATGTAACGTTTAAGTGCAGGTGCTGGGAGGCAGATTTAGTTCAATTCTGACCCCCCTGTCTCAAGCGCACAAGCGTATTTCCCAAAGTGTCAAACTACTCCTCTAAGATCTTATAAAGGTGCTGTATAACATTTATTTGGATGAGTATGAGTCATTTGTTTCCTAGATTATTATTTTACATTTTAAATGTATTGTTGGAAGGGGTGTCAGAAGACAGCTTTATTATGTGTATTAAATGATTTCTTCGGTCTGCTGGGATACTTTTATTTTCTATAACTTGGAAAAGGTAATGAGAAATTATTTTCAAAAATACATTTAATAATATTTATTTCTGTTGGGCATGTTGCACACTTGTGGTCACCAACGTGAGTTGTTCGAATCTGGGCCAGAGCATCCTCCGCGAGATGACATCAGTTGACTTAACAGCTCAAACATACAAACAAACATGTCCAGGGGCATCCACCCTTCATCTTCAATATTCTTGCTGGATGGAAGTAATTCAATTATGTCCCAGCACGTTTGTGTTTGTTTATCCATATTGCAGTGATGCCTGATTGAACTCTCCTGAGATATCACACAGGATCAGCAGATGTTGCATCGACCTCTGTGACCCCGTGAGTTCCACAGTCATGATCTGTGTGTGTGTGTGTGCAGTGGCTTGCTGAGGCGTAGCAACACTGGCAGCTTCTTTTTCCCTGCTTAGCCTGTGAGTAATGCTCAGACCAGAGCGTGGGGGCTGGGCCATGAGGGGTTCATTAACTCAGCTGAAGCCTGATGAGCTGGAAAACTCCTAACCTTCAATGTTTTAGCCCAACAAAAGCTCCACAGAGGACTTTAATTTTGGCCATCGTGGCAAATTGCTTGAGTTCATGTTAAGAGCTTTTTCACTTTTGACCATAGATTAACAGACGATAGAAAACAAGCCGAAAATAAATATGCATTGTTGTCAGAGAATCCGTATGAGTTCTATGATTTGGATATTTCTTGCAAAGCTACATGAGGTTGCATGACATGAAGATTATATATCACACATACTAGTATGAAGGGAAAGCATTTCCTTGTTTAAATATTCCGTTGCAAAAATAGTCAAATTGTTGAGTTTTTGGTTTAGTTACAGTCATTCTCATAGTTTTGATCTAAAGTTAACTTTTGCATTTCAATTGAACTACACTTAATTCTTTCAGACATTAATGTGCATCTCCGGACCGGTGTACGTTGTCTTGAGTTGACAATGATGTGGCGTGGGAGAGCTGCACATACTGACCGTGAGCTGACCGCAGTGTTTACTGCCCAGAGGCTCCACTTCCAGATGACTGCAGACAACTGCTTCACTTGACCTTGGCCGTTATGACGGGCAGGCCCAGACCTGACCTGTCAGGTTCGGTTCACAGGGACGTTTAAGGTCAATGATGGAGAGTTTCAGGGGAGTCTGCTCAGTGCCTGCTGAGCCTGAAAATGATAGTACACACATAAATCAGTGTGACATGTGGCTGTCATTTCTCAAAGATAAAAGGTTCAAGGCCCTGACCATTTACATACAGATCCAACACAAAGTTTCACATGAATGGCTTGTGGTTCATAGGCTAACATTTGGGGTTAAAAGAGGTACGTAAAACAGCTGAGTACAAAGTGTTAGTACATATGTTTTAACAGCAGCAAGGAAAGTTTATTTAAAGACATTGGAAATAATGCTCATCGGCTTTCTCGTCGAGAGGGATGAGAAGATCGATACTGATCTCATGTCCGTCTGTTCAGTGGAGCCTGGAGGTGTGAAGCTAGAACAAGGAGACGGTTAGCTTATCCTCGCATACTGTAAGACGGGGACTACCAATTGGTGTGAACGCCCATTTTTCTAAAAACCCAATAGTTTGAAAAATATCCTATTGGACCGAAAGCCCATAGTTCGACAGCCGGTTATTCTGAAACCAAAAGCCCACTGCTCCAAAAATATAAAGCTGGAGTTGTAGTTCAGTGATTGCGATCCTTACTACTTTCCAGAATCGTTAATATATAGCTCAATTTAACAGATAACGTATAAATAATCATCTTAAATCATAACACATGGCTTTGTATGACTCCTGAAGAAATACTTTTTGGTTTCGGCTTTAATGTAACTGTAACTTTAACAGCTCTTCTGTGAACTAAGTGGGCGTTTGTTTTTGGCTTTCTTTCCAATTGGACATTGTTCAAACAATTAAACTATTATTTTGAATAATGAGCCATCGGACCATTGGCATGGCACCAATAAAACTGAAAGCAGGAAGAAACAGCAAGCTTGGCTTTGTCTAGAGTTAAAACAAATACACCAGCAACTGTAGGTTAGGTAGGTTACAGCAACTTAGCAGTGATGACCAGACTGCAGGAAGTCACTGCGACCAGCCAATGGTCGCCAAAACCTAGTGACAGCAAGTAACGCCCTGTAAATCTCAAGGCGAAGGCAGTTTGCTTAGTTTAGAATGAAGTCCAGAAGCAGGGGAAACAGCTCGGCTGGTCTTGTATGAAGTTCAAAAATCTACCGAACTACACCCTCCAAGGAGTGAGCACGACCCTCTACTCCACAAGTAGATGCACGCTTCCTTGTGCACAGTGATATGGTTGGTGTGAAGAGTTCGGTAGAAATAAAATAGTTCCTACGTGAAACTGCTCACAACAAGGTCTGTGGATTACCTTGAGTAACTGGGTCACGCCTTCTGGAAAGAGACATTGCTGTTGAGTGTTTCAGTGCTTTGAGCACCACAAGTCAAGAGCTATCTAGTTTCATTAGAGAGAAGAGAAGGCAGACATCTTCAACACGCTGAGACTGAACAACAGCACTACAACAGGAACAATATGCATACTTGATTTTGGGGTGATCTGTCCCTTTAAGAGGGTCCCCCATCATAAAATCTAGTTTTGTCTTTATTTCTGTATTTTGCTTACAAATTCTATATTCCTAAATACATTTAAAATGATCATACAGTGAATGTGGGACAATGTAGAACTCCAGCATAGGAACACAAAGAGCGTTCAGTGGGGGCGCCTCGAGCAGGTTAATCCAGCCATGGCTGGCACTGGTGCACGGCAGTATCAACTACAAACAGTGAATGGTTATGCACATTACAAAGACAGTACAATCTCAGTGTAAATTAATATAGAGTATTGTTCAAGCAGAGCTTGTGTCAGAGCACAGACAATTAGAGACTTAACAGTATTTTTAAAATGTGTACATAGTGTAGAGGCTGAAACCTAGCAACAGTTAAGTATGAAAAGTTGGAAAGTGGGCTTTACAGGCACTGTGTAAATTCCACTTGGGTAATAATAGATAACATGGTATTAAATCATAACAGCAGAAGGGGGATACACACTGTTCAAACAAGACTTTTTGCTGCAAATTCCTTCCCCATGCCCCACATTTAAGCATGCAAAGTGTTTTCTCCCACAGGCCAAAACCTCAAGTGATCCTCATGAGTTCAGTTATGGTGCAAATATCACACAGGGCTGAGAGCTGTGTGAATGTGCTTCAGCCAACCTTGCAATGTTTTGTCCAGAGGGAGAGATGATCCAGCCACTAAGTGGCAGTGTTGTTCCAGTGATGACACCAGCAGCACATGCAGAGCGGGACCAGAGGGAGCAAACTCATGTTCTACATGTGTAATTACAATATGTTTAACATGTATCAACTCCCCTGCCAAACTTTGCTTATTAGCCAACAACCTGACAGGGAATGTGATATGATTTATTTTATACAGTCTGCAGATTTGACTCATATAGATCCTACCACTCCAGCTTACTGTGCATTCATGTCAATATGCCTTTGCTGTCTTTCTTCCCTCCCTTGCCATCCTGATTCTGTCTCATCTTCCTCACATCACCTCTGACTGCAGAGCAGACAGGCCCTCCTGGCAGATGTCATTACCAATCCAAACTGTTTCTCTTTGACAAACTGTCACCCTGGACAACACTGACTGCTCCCACTTGGCCCATCAACGCAACAGGAGGCACCGATCAGATATCATATAATTTATCATAAATATTGTGATGTTTCTGACTCATCTGAGGAGCACTTTAGCCTTGAGCTCAAGAGTGAGACCGGCACTGAAAAGTAGCCAGAAAACGATTGCTTTGATATGTGGTACTAACAGGAGGAGGATGAAAGCCAAATCAGAGCTGATGAATTAAGGGTGGCAAGTAACACATTTATTCTTAACTGCTGCCTTTGAGCAAGGCAGTCTATTTTGGGATTTATTAGCGTCCTGCCACGCTCAATTGATGTTACATAACCTCAAAAAACTCTATGGGGAACTTGTGTTTAGACTTTCATTTCTACAAAACAACAATTGTGAAACTTCTTAACACAAATTCTGAGGTTTACTGGATATTACATCACAGGAGTTTCACTCGAGGTGAGTAATATTAGCAGGGTTTCCTGGAAACATACGACCTCTGCCACTATGACTAGAAGGATGACGGTATTAGACTGTGGAGGGTTTGCTCATAAACATGTGCGGATTATGAGACAATGGGCTCCTGGGCACAGACATGCAGAAGGCCCCACCACCTCTCCTACAAAGGAGAAGACACACAGAGTTTATAGTTTTTAGCCTCTTTTTGTTGTTTTGTGTCTCTTTGCAGTCGTTACTCATCTCTCTGTGGTTTTTGTCTTTTCGTACTTGTTTTTTTAACTTTTTGTAGTCGTTTTGCATTTATTTGTAATCTTTTTGTTTCTCTTTGTAGTCATTTTGAGACATCTTTTGGTTGTTTTGCTTCTTTATGTAATAGTTTTTGTTTCTTCGTAGTCATTTAATGTCTCTTTGTGGTTGTTTTTCCACTTTTCATAGTTTCCTTTTAGCTGTTTTGTAGTCATTTTGAGACTCTTCCAGGTTGGTATACATGCCTCTTTGAGTGACATTTTGGAGGTGAAGTCCAGGGGGCCCTGACACTTTTGGGTGCCCGTTAAGGAATCCATATATGCCCACTGCTGCTCTAGTGCTACAATAACAGTGGTTTCCCTTTTAGTAACTAATGGTTTTACATGTTTCCCTCCGGTGCTGATGTCTCACCAACATATACGTATGGAAATATAACAGTCACTTCTGCAGAAACCTGATATGCAAAGTGTCAAATCCTTCTTTAAGCATCAGCAACATTTCACCTTAGTTTGATGTAAAAGTAAAACTCCAGTTGAAGGCCAAAGTAAGCCATAATTTGCTCATGTTTCCTTTGCCTCTGGTTTGCCTGAGGTGAAACAGCCATTCAGGAATTCCTGCAAACAATGCTCCACCTCTACTTAGTAGAAGTTCACAGATTTGTCATGCAATGCCTGTAGGAATACAGTGCATTTTCTGCTCTGCCGCAAAATCACTTTCTGCTCCACTGACGTTCTCTTGCCCGTTTGTTGGGGCAGTGCACAGCCTCATGTGATTTATTGAGCATGATTGCAAGACGAGCAGCAATTCACTGTTTCCCCCCGCCATCATTAGCAGCGTATAATCCTGAAACAAACCTAATTTTTATTGTTCATCCCCTTCATTCCTTCCTGAATAAATAGGGCTTTCTGCTCAGATTCTTGTTCCAACATATGCCACTTTATGCTCTGTTTAGTTGACAAACTTTTGTGTGCAATTGTGGAACATTAATCCAGTAAGGTGCATGTGAGGCTGTTGTCTCTGGTACGCCTCCATCACATCATCACCCACAGTGTCACTTCTAACACAGCAGAAGGCAGCAAACACTTCCTTTTCAAGTTCTTTCTCTGGGAATGAAAGGCGAGAAGAGAGAGAAACCCAGAAAATGAGGAGGAATTACAACAAGGTAGCCACACAAGGCATCGGGACTTGGAGATGATGAAACAGAAGCCCACTTTAGAACAGAGAGCCCAACAAATCTTACGAGTCCCCAGTTTATCAAAGCCAATCCAGGAAGCAAAGCCCCCCCCTCTCAGTCCTTCCATGCCCTCGCTCAGCTTCTTATCTTCACAGGGAGGTGAACTTTGAAACCAGATAAATAGTTCACCCCATTTACAGGCAAGTCGAACGCCTTCATTCCCCCAGAATATTTGTTCAATGCAGCTGGGTGACGTTTCATCCAGAATTTGTGCCTTTGCTTGTTTGTAAAAAGGGGTATGCAATGGCTACTAAAAATAGCGCCATTGACCCACTTTTTAATAGGACTCAGTGGCATTGTTGAGAGGGATAGATCAGATCACATAAGACCTTTAATAGAAACATCCAGTCATCCTCTTCTCGGTATAATCTTGAGGATGCGATGACATCACCCACAACATTATTTCTCTGCTATTTAAGCTCAGTAAGGCCTCTGGTTTCAGTCAGTTTGCTCTGAAGGCCATGCATCTTTGTGGTCTCTCCACTGTCGATCTGTTTGAACACGGAATAACTACCTTGGAAAGTACCCCTTATTAAAAGCAGCCATCGAGCTGTGAATTGCCAAAATAAGATATTTTTACATCTGCCAAGGTCGTGTTTTCAGTTTGGTTTGTTTGTTGGTTTTTCAACAGGATTACGGAAAAAAACTACAAGCCTGATTTTCATGAAACCCCTATGAAAGGGTGTAGCTTAGGTGGAGGAAGAACCCATTACATTTTGGAGTCTGTCCGTACCAGAAGGTGGATACACGCATGGAAATGACCTTGGCAAAGGCCTGCGCTCTCGGAGTAGCCTTCTAGTTGTTGTGGGGTTTTTTCAGCATATTAGTGAAGAAAGATTGAGAAGTAGATCAACTCATTTGAAAAAACAGATTTCAATACAGAATACATCCACATATCTGTGTCAAGGAGGAAAATAACAATCTAACAAAAAATAACTATCTGTCACAATCTCATGAATTGCAGGTTTAGACCCAAAGGCAGACTCATTGATCACAAGCCTGAGAGTCAAAGAATTGGTAGGAAACAGCAGTAAATCCAAAAAACATCAGTTAGCTAAACACTGGAAGAATTAAACACTAGGAAACAGAGCTGGGGGGCTTGATGCAAGGAACAAAGTACAATGACATACTAGCACTAAGAGAAGAGAGCCGGAGAGGAGGGTGATAACGAGGGACAGGTGACAGCAGGGCTAATGAGCGACAGGTGAAAACAATCAGGGCGGGGCAGACAATCACACCGGCGGGAAAACAAACAAAGGCAGGAAGTGAAGTTGTGTGCAACGAAAGAGGAGGTGAGTAACCAAAGAAACAGGAAACAATAAACATAAAAGAATAAGTATTACTAAAAGTAATAGATAAGTAGTTGAAATAATTAGCTAAAGTTAATCAATAATTAGTTTAAATGGGAAATATTTAGCTTATTTTCAGGTTCATACGACATGTTTACATGCTTTAGTGGTGGAAAAACATTATTTTTCTCATACTGTCTGTCTGAATATACCTGTATTCACCCTCTGTATCTTCTAATGAGCCTGCAGGTGACATACTGTAGGAACGGGAAGTTTTTTATGAAATGTCACCTTTAAATAATTAGCTATAAACAACAGATATGTAGGCTAGTCGAAACAATAAGATACATAGTTAAAATGATTAGCTAAAAGTGATAGACGTAGTTAAAATAATAAGCTAAACATAATAGAATAGTTAGCTAAAGAAATATACCTAGTTGAGGTAACAGTTACATTGTCTAAAGATCCACTTTCTTTCACGCTGAGCGGTTGTAATAGGAACGCTAACACGACAAAACCAGCTAAACGCTGAATATTGATTGGTACGAAGCTTATTGTAGTGTTATTTATTATCCCCTTTAAATTAAACTGAAATGAAAACATTTGGATCATGAACATGTCGATGACCTGTTTGAGGACACGTGTGAGCCGGTTGACTGGCTTTGTGGCAGAGGGCAGTGAACGGCATATCCAGGATCGTATGCTGACTTTTCTCTGATATGGTTGATTCACTGAGAAGTCTTTGAACTCTCCTCGGTTGGAGGATTAAATGAAAAGCAACAAAAGGGATCTTTCCAAAGAAGATGTGGATGACAAAGCAAAGGCTAACAGTTCACTTCATTATAACCACAGAAGATTGAACTTCTCTTCCTACAGCATATGCTGTAGTACATATATGCAGTTTTTTCAAGATCTGCTAAATCGACATTACTATGTACTCATGAATGGTTCAGCAATAATAAAGACAATCTGAACTAAACATTTTCTCCAAAGTGAGCGGCAAGTCATCTAATGGAAGCGGTGATAAGTGTAAAATCCTGGACAACTCCCCTGACACCTTCTTGTAGATCTGAATCCAGACAGTGCGCTCTGAAGTGCTGCACTTTGATGGGAGAAAAAAAGACGCCTGCTCCTATGGCAACAGAAAATCAGTTAAATGAAGACAAACAGGAGGCCTCTGAACCTCCACCTACGCGCGCATTAAAAAACACAACCTCCTTTCACAAATCCATCAATGTGGTAACTTTGTAGACTCGCTGAATGCTAATGGCACGTAGCATGCACCGTTTAAATAGGTCACGACTGGGAATAATTGTATTAACTGCTGTAAATAGAAATAAACAGGGCAAAGTGAAGAACAGTAATGGCTTGTCAGGATCTATTCCGAGGCTTTCCCAGAAAATGGCAGAGAAGTCTTGAGGGAGGCACTCAGTGTCACAATTTGGCTTTTTGTAAAAACTGCCATCTGCTTAAGAAAGCCAATTATGAACAGAGAGACGGGAAAGCAATAAAAAAAAAAAGTTTCTTTAAGACTAGAAGCTTAAACCTGATAACATTCTTCAGAAAATGAGCTTCAATGGTGTTCGCTCCTATCTGAATAACACAGATAATGTAACATTGGAGCTCTTATTCTGCTTTACCTTACATCTCTGAGCTATTATACAGACTGCATTAAACAATGATGAAGTGCTCGGTAATTCAGAGTGGGTTATTAGGAGAACTGAAAGATTTTCTTCTTTCAGTCCAGTCGACTGTCTCTCTGTTTTTCTGGATCTACGCTGAATGTTCTGTCTGGTACTGGGACACAATGCCAAGAACAAGCTGTTCCCGGAGCGGCCCACAAATATGTGCAGCGGAGGCTCGGGCAGGGAAAACAGCAGGAAGTGGATCAATACTTTAATCGGCCAAAAGTTAACCCAGCTGGTCAGATGCACACAATTAAAACATGTTTGCAGACACGCTCTTGCGCAATTTCATCAGGTCCTCTTGTGTTTCCTAGTAGTAGTATCCTTTTATTTCCTGGTTTCATCTCAAAACAAATCTCTTTACCCTTCTATCTCGGGAGCTGCAGTTACTCGACAGCACATTCGTAATGATTTCTGGTCAAGCTGCTCTGGCTGGCGAGAGCAAGGTATTCTTTAAATGTTTTAACAGATGGCTCCCAAGAAGTCTGAAGGTAAAAATAAAAACATGTGCGTGAGGCTTGAGAGCTCAGAATGCCATCTATTCTTCATCCCTTATCTCCTCTGGGATCCCGGCCTCGAGGCTGATTGTTTTGGAAGCACATGCACACTTGGCCAAAAACAACAGGCAAACGGTAATATATAATTTTGAGGTCGCCTACAGTATGAAAGCATTCTGCTCTGAGCAGTGTTGAAGATGCAAATCATGACTTAAAAAACCTAAATTACATTCTGAATCTCTACAAAAAACTTCCATTTCCATGATGTGAACTGGAAATATTGTTATTTCTCTGATGGAGTTGAGAGTACAGTAGCATTCGCTGATATACTCTCTCTGTGTTTTAACCTTTAATAGTGAAATCCAGAAAGAAATCATGGATTTCTCTCCCAGTCTTTGCTCCTTTGGGCACTTACAACACAAAGTGACAGACAGCCACTGTCATTCCTAGAGTCAGAATGGCTAAAAGTTCACTTCTGGTCATGGTAAAAATATCATATACTGTGCAATCTGTGTCGTACTAGATTCAGACTTGTACATCTGTATGCTGGTGAAACAGTACAACAGCTTTGTTAGGGAATGCATCCTCGTCTTGTGGTATTCAACAAACCGTTGCTGATTTGTATTGAGGCACAAGTATTTCCTCTACACTTCTGTAGAGTGAAGTGGTCACAACTGTTGTTGTGCTATTAGGTATTCCAGGACATTATTAACTTTATCAATAGTGGACATTTAAATTGATTGGGTGATGGCCTAGTGGTACAGCTTCCAAACAGAACACCAGAAGGTTGTGAGTTCAATACCAGGGCTGCCACCATTGTGCCCTTGTACCAGGTACTTAACCCTGAGTTGCTCCAGGGAGACTGTCCCTGTACTTAGTTCACTGTAAGTTGCTCTGGATAAGAGACCTGTAAATGATCTGTAATGTAATTGGGCGTCCCCAGGGATGGAGTGTGGCTGTTTGGAACAGCAGTAAACAGATTTCATTTCCGACATGGTCGGACAACACGCAAGTGGTACAGGAAATTACGAAAGCGCAAGACAGAAGTTCTTTCCTTCAAAAATGGATGTCAGCAAGAAGCTAGGTTCCAAGTTTTTTTTGTGTGAGGAAAACAACATGGAAGAGAGAAAGGATAGTCTGTTCTGCAGAGAGAGTTGGAGTTGATATTTCTCTCGCCCTGAATCTTGCTCACTCATTTGCTTTGTGTTGTCATTTTCGGTCAAAATAATTTTCAATCACTACAGGATTTGGACTCGCAGACAACAGGATATTTAAACTCCTGGGTATCTCTCGGGCCTCTCTCAGACCGTGTCTTTGAACATTCACACATAATGATCAAGGCTCACGAGAGCGTGTGCCGAATTTGCCTCTGATCTTGGGATTTTGTCGGTGAGTGGAAAATCCTGCAGTGTAAACTCAGCATCAGTCTCCTTTAGAAAATATTACAAATTCGTCAGACCTTTTTAGGAAGTTTCCTTTGAATCATTTTGTTCAGTAAGCGCTCTGACACTGACAAATATAAAGAAGAAAAAATAAAGATTACTTTTAAAAACTTAAACAGGCCACATGCCGAGAGCCATTTCTACCGTTAACTTCCTAGAAGGAAACCACCTGAAAAGCTCTACCAAATGTTTGATAAACCCATTAAAGGGTTAAGATGTTTCATTCTGCAGGAAGCCTCTACAGCATCACTGCAGGCCTGTGGACACATTACTAACTGTGCAACGTCTCTCTTCCTTATATCCTAAATCATCATGCTGCCCAAACTCTGCCCCAGAGAAAAACATTTGACAGAAACAAAACATAGATCTCTCCAGTTTTTCCATGTATGCCTGGGGAACATGCAAGATGAAGACACATTGTGAAGGGTGACATGTATAAAACATGAGTAGATTGGGAGAGTGAGGTGAACACCGAGCAGTGCTTTGGAGAAAAGACTAAATATAAAGTGCAAGTCTAATTTATGACCCCCTAACCTTTTAGCCTGATGATTTTGGGATGCTACTGTATATTTCAAACTTCTTTCTCCCATATAGAAGATACTGTACATCAGCGAGACAGAAGGGAGTATCCTCCATTCACACGGCAGAGCCACTCTATGTACAGCGGGTACATCTTGTCATCATGGGTAGACAAGCTCCTTGTTCTATGGATACAATGGGAAAGTATTTTCAAAAGGTAGATGCAAATGTGGAATAACACGGGAATAACATTTGTGAAATCCATGTTAGAACGGATTTTTCCCATTAACTATTTCTGTGAGCAGGAGCAGAACATTATCCGCATTGTTGGGATTCCACGTCAACTCTTTGCCACTCAAAGGATATGAGATAAGAGAGCTGACAGCTACACAGGAAAACACATTACTATTTCAGTTGGCGTTGCTGCTTCCGTGCTGCTCTGCAACCGTTTTGAGTCACTCCTGCTCTTAATTCTTAATGATTTCTTCAAATGCGAGCCGGCAACACTCACACTTTCCCTCGGAAGGTGCCTCATTTCCAAGATGTAAATCTGAGGGTAATCCACAAATTAGGTTTCTGCAGGCAATGTGCGTGGATATTGTGATAGTGGGAGATCGTGCCAGGACCATGAGTGTGCTCTCTACCATGCAAACCTGAACCACAGACTAGATCTTCAAAATGACTTTGATTATGTAGTGCAGAATCATTTACCAGTTGGATGGAGAGCATGCGAAACACCGTGGCCAGTGAGGGATGAGGAGGCTAATGCTAAAAACCCGGAAAGCATGGTTATCCTCAAAAGGGCTTATTAAAATTTAAGAAGAGGTGGGGGAGGGGAACTTCTTATCAGACAAAGATTTGAAGACATTCTTATGTAGAGCCTGCTGAATCCGGGATGTAGTCATTAAAATACTATTAAACAACTAACATTTCAGCCAAATGTAGCTATATTTGAACAGCAGATGTTTGTTTGTCAATGAAGTATCCGTTGTAGATGATGTCACAGCAGTTTCACAAGGCTTTGCTAAGGTGGTAAACTGAAAATACCGCCTACACAGAGGGGCTACTTTATGCAGTGGAAAACAAAATTGAGAAAAGAGCCTGGTACCAAAAGTGAGAGTTGAGAGCGTACCATGCAGTGGAAACACGGCACATGTTTACGAGGTAGTTGCTAGTGTCCTGTCATAGTTAGTGGGTTGGATGAGAAGATGTGTTTGCTGATAATAGGGTAAAACTTCAAAAGGCCTTTCAAATATTACATAGCATAAATGTAAATGTTTTATCTTGTTTATTTAGCATGTTAGCATGACGCTGCTGTTTTAAGCTGCCTTCACATGATAGGAAATGATCATTCAAGCCACAAAGACATTTAGGGGAATTTCAACAGATTCATGAGACAAGCTGTCACAGCGGATTACTGTTGGAATCAATGCAAAGAGTTAAGCTCCTGATTTTAGCCACAGATGCCAGTTTGTTAAACACTTCCCATCAGATTTACAAAGCTGCACTAACATGTGATTGCTGTCTTATAATTTAAAGAACAGTTGGCAGTTGATGATTTTACCATCAGCAGGCGACAACTTCTTCTTCACTGTAATTACCTTGAATAAGGACAGCGACAGGTTGCTAGGAGACTGTTGCAGAAAGAGCCCAAGGAAGGCATTATACTGACCTTTAGCAGAGGACGAGACGAGACAATGGAAATGATGCATCACGTTGTTCATACAATGGATCAGGGAGTTCTTTAAAGAAACATCAGAGAAATCTTTTTTTCTCTAACATACTCACTATTCACAATTAATTGAGATTCAATGAAGCAGATTTACGAAGGCTTTGTATTTATTACCGTATGTTGCTGTTTGGTACTAACATGAGATGCTTGACTTACTGTTTCTATGACTATGCTATAAACAACACTTAACACTTTGGCTCTAATACACAAAGTGTTGACACTAGTGCAATGTCTTACTCTGAAAGCTGGATCCAAGTTCCTCCGGTGTGGATTGTAAAATGCACATCCGACACACTGACTGCTGCAGCAGACCACAGGAACAGCCTCAGATTTGAAATAGCAGGAGAGTTTCCATCAACATCCACCAGTACTGTGTGTGGGCCCTTTAGCTGAACAGTGTGCAGATGTGCTTAGAGCTTAAAGTTCTCCAGCACTGTGCCCGATTACAGGAGCGAGGACGTATTCTTCTGTATTCTCTTTAAACTGTCGCTTAGCCAGAATATGGCTGTAAATGTATACAGCTATAAGGAACCCTACATTTTGTATTAATAAATAGACCTACCTTATTAATAAAAACCTTTGTTTACTATCAGTGAAGTCCCAGCTCAAGTGACCACGCTAGTTCAAAAAAGCGATGCAAAGAATATGCTATTCGCTTTTCGCATCATCATTTGGACTAATTTGGCGATCGTTTGACAACAGTAGGCCTGTTATGCCACATACGCTGTTTAGAGACAGAGGAACGAGCGCTAAAACGTTTTTAAAACATCATGTATATTCTTTACAGCTTTGAAAGTTGTGCTTGGACTTCAATACAATTACCAGACTAAGGTTTCCGACTGGAGAAAGGGTGAGTAGATAATGCATTTCTCCACCATTTGGACGTTTCAAGTTTAAGACCCTGTCACACATATCCGTATGACAGAAACGTATGCTGGTGTATATGAACATTTGTCAGAGTTCAAATACTTCCAACCTTTACTCAGATCGGAAAAGTACGGAATACGTACGTGAACACTTACCTATGTGAATACAGTACGTAAATACATTAGGGTACGTTAGATATAGGCTACGTCGGCTGACGGTGAACCCTACAGCCAATGTATTGATAACGAGTGGATAACCTATTTGTAACCTATGTTAAACTTATGCCTGATGGAGGAGTAACTTATTAAACGTGTTTCTACAGTACAGCTAGCGTTCAGCTAGGGTTTTGGGAGCTTAGTTTGAATATAGTATATAGCAGGGGTGGGGAACCTTTTTCCTATCGAGGGCCATTATCTTTTTACAACATCCTTCGAGGGCCATATTAATTATTGAACTCTCTGAACCTCTGCAAAAAATCTTTAAGACACAGCCCATTCATTTCACTTTTCTTTAATGCTAAATGCAAAAACGCAACTTTTGTATCCATGTATCTTTCTGTTTTATCAGAAAACACTCCTTTATTAGTCCCACAACGGGGAAATGTATCTTGTCACAGCAAAAGAACATAAGAAGTAAAAAGGCAGTACACAATAATTAAATAGAATAAAAAATAATATAAGTACCAAGAGGTTGATAGAAAATAAAGTGAGTATTGCACATGGCAGTGATAATTGCACAGCAGTGGTGGACTAGTCTTTTCTTGGTGTGGTGGTCTACCTCTCTATCTCTCCATGTTGTCATGTTCCGCTCTGCAGAGCTGCTTGTTGGGCCAAACTCCGCCGAAGAGCGTTAACTTTATCCAAACGCACTCGTCCTTTCAGCTCGTGCAGTTCGGCATGTTTCGTGCTGTAATGACGCTCAAGATTATTTTGAATCACCGCAAGCGCATCCGCACAAACTAGACACACTGGCCTTTTACTTCCACATAGAAATAATCGTTCGTCCAATTTCTCCTGGAAAGTGCGACATTCCGCATCCACCTCTCTCTGTTTACACTCGCCACGCTGCGTTTACTGATGTCAATGACCGTCTCGTTTAATATTGAAGTTTTTTGACATGACGTGACCCTGACCTTGGCCGGGAAAAATGTTCATATACGCCGGCATGTTTCTGCCATACGGATATGTGTGACAGGGCCTTAACATGAGGCATGAATGCAGCGCCGCCGTACGATTCCATCTGGCTTATAGCCAACAGCTCACTAGATTTATGTTGTAAGCATCTTACACCAGGCACTGCCGTGGGCTGCTCACGCAGGCGATGTGGCCCAGGCATTATACCACCAAAGTATATCTAATATCTTTCATTTGTGTTTTGTTTGTGCAGGTAATATATATTTTGTTCTTTTTAAACACAAGTATAATAATAGCCTTGGTAACCAATCACACACAGGTGTCATCAATACTTCAAGTCACGCGCACAAGATGTAAATGTATTAAATAAACATGTTCATTTTAAATTTACATTTATTTCATGAATTTCCCTTCTTTCCATTCTTATTCCTAACCCCCAAACACATTTCAGGCACAGAAATGTTCCTTGCTTTAAGACCTGTGTGATTTAAACATGAATCACTCATGTGCTGCGACCCACAGTGTGAAAGTCTGGTCACATAATGTACAAGAGTGTATTCAAATCAGGTCATTTATTTGTTCCAGAGACACGTAGTGATGTGAGAAGCACACACCTCTGTGCGAGCGAGCGCCACAGGGTTGCCTGGTGGAGCCGCTGCGTGCATGTGAGAAGAAGGGAGTAAACTTTGCTTCACACTCTCTGATGGATGTCTCCTTGGATTGATGACGAACGCGACGAGAAGGATTTACTTTTCTAATGCGGCAACTTTGTAACAGTGAGGGCGTCACATTGCTGACGACTGGTCTAAATATTTCAAATAGCTTATATTCAGGTGATTGATGCTGGGCGATGTTGCATTTATTCAAACACATCCACGCCACAGTATTCAACTGCTTCCAAGAATCTGTTCATATCCTGAGACTGCTGCTGTTGTTGGAATACCTTACACACGTTGGCAACAGAAACAGAAACTTTAATACTACTTTTTTGACAAAATGATTTTCTCATCAAATACAATGAGCAGAAGCAATATTTGTAAGTATGCGGGAAGTGCTGTATGGTTGTGTGTCAACCACCAACCCAGTGAATCTGCAGGCTGGCAGGTGAAAAGAAGCGACTGATGACTCCACGAACTCCAGAGGAGTCACGTGGCTGTTAGCGCTCTGCAACAGGAGGCTAGCAGTGTGGAGGAAAAGGCTCACTCCAAACTGGGAAGAAAATTGCTGAATTACTAAAATGTTGCTGTTTCACAGTGTGGTTAGGTGCTGGATCTATTTCTTGGCGAGGTGCAGTGAATTCTTTCAGCCTAGAACTGACTCATCATGTAACTCAATTTTACACAAACAAATGAAATCATGTTAATGAATGAGCTATGGAGGTGCATGTGACTATATCTCGTAACGCACGGGCATGAGAGTGATATCGATCTTCTCGTCTCACTCGGCAATAAAGGGAATGAGCAAAATTTCCAAAATGTTAAACTATTAATTTAATAAGCTTTCACTAAATTATTTATTATGAGGTAAAAGAAATCCATAAAAAAAATGAAATGCCAATTTAGTTGAAAGAAAGTGGACATGTTTTAGCTAGAACATTTCTGACAGTTGTAAAAAGGACAACATTAATTGTAATTAAGACATTAATCATGTGTTCAAATCATCTCTTCATAATTACACATTCTTCACTATACAATAATAAACAAATGACATCTTAAGGATCAATAATTAAGGTATTAATAATGTGTTCATTATTCTGCATGCAATTTTGCTAACCTCGTAGTCACACAAGTTTATAATGTGTCATTAATTATTATCAGTCCATGCGTAGTCATGGTCTTGCGTTTATTAAATATGTATTACAAACACATTCATAATAACCAATTCATGGACTGAATAACCAGGGTTCAAATGTGAGCAAGTATTTTACAACTGACAGCGTCATCTGGTTAGAGCAACCACAACATGATGTTTCTGAGAGCACAAAAGCTCACTGAGCTGTGACTCATTCAGTTACTACACACGGCCTTGGAGACTTAATCAACAACGTTGAGAACACCATAACACACAGAGCAACAAGGAAATAAAGAAAATAGTTCCACACTGAACAAAAACTTAGAAAGACACAAATCTTCTATACAGTACCAGACACGGTAAGAAAAAGCCTGCCCTCTGTCATTGATTGAATCCATTACTTGGTTTTTGCTGCAATTTTATAATTGCACTCAAACATCACATTTTTCTGAAGCTCTATCTAAAGAATCCATTTAAGAAATATAAAGTATAACATTTGAATCAGGTTCTGTTTTGTGTGGCAGTAGCATTGTGTTGACACTTCTTCACTTAATCCACTCGGTGAAGTGAATGGACTCGTCATGATAGTACACACAACCTGTGACATTCAGCTGTTTATACACAAATGTTGGAGTGGTAATCCTCAAAATCCCCCCCACAAATCCCCTTAATCACAGCTGGTTGATCCTGAACAAAAACACTATTTGTCTGAATCACTCATTCAGCGTTTGATAAAGCGGAGACCTCAGCCTGAGCGAGGGTGCAGGACGACGGCTGGAGCAGGTTAATGGAGCAGCTTAACACTGTTTACTGTAACTGTAATGCACAGCTGAATCATCAATGTACTGTAACACGACATATGTATGTGTCATATATATGTATGTCATGTATGTGTCATGTTGTGTTACCCTTGGTTGTATTTCTGCTATGTAAGCTATGCATACGACAGCCGGCTTTTCATCCCGCCTTCCGAGTGTGGACATTTGGAACAGCCATAAAAACATCTGCTTTCCCATGAGGTCAGCTGACATGTCATACAAACTGCGTCTTTTCGAGCATACCTAAACTCTAAATGTCAGCAGTCATGCTTGCAGCTTCCTGAGTCTGTACCATAGACTGTATATAGCTGGACGAAGCGTCTCTGATTCCTCCCACTGAACAAAAGCCAACATATCCCCTATACAGGAGCTGCCATCTTGCATTTTGTACGTTATTTGGAGACTGCACAGTAGTGATTGTGGGGCTGGAGTCGCCGTATCTAGTTCCCGCCCATACACCCGCCAAACCAATCGTGAGGCGAGATCACTAAAGTCTGTAGGCTCCATCCTCTTCGCATAACGAGCGTCTGCATTTCATTGCAATCCATCTTATATTTGTTGAGATATTTCAGTATGTGATGGATCGACCGACCAACATTGCATCCATACAGCCAGGCCACTTGCATGGATAACAACTGTATAACTGAGGCAAACTGGAAACATGTTGGTTTAAGTTGAGCAACCAGCCAAGCAAACTTATAAATACATAGAGCTCGTCAGCAGACGGTGCAACACGTTGCGTAAAGCTGTTACCATCAGTTCAACAGAACCATATGAAAGAAGGCAGCATGGGAACGTAATGACAGAGGTGCAGAAGTTCAGGCATTTCAAGTCTCTTCTCCAGTAAATCAAGCCAAAGAGCCGGAGTTGGATTAGTTTGGAGTGTCTGGGCAAAACAGTGAAGGGGGAGGGAGGGGCGACAAGATTGATGTGAATAATTTATCACTGATGTTTCCACTGCCTTTGTTCTAGGTCCAAAGGATCCGGGTTTTAAGTTTTAATAGCATTTGTGGCTGGACGTATTATGTGTGATCAAATAATTCTCAGTCCTGGGATTAAAAAAATAAGTGTTCTTTCCTTCTTCTTTTTTCTACCAATGCAAGTTATTGAGGTCACATGGGTATAGCCCATTTCTCTCTAGCCTTCACCCTCTGATTTTTATATTGCAAAACATACAGATGTGTCTCTGGTATCCCGATGACTTTGCACTCATCAAAGTATTTCAATCATTCATTGACATTTACTTGTGTAAAAGTTCACATTATTAAGCCTAACTGGAAACAACCGATGGATCCAGTAAGACAGTAAGTTACACTTGTTAATACTTAATCTATCTCACGAGACTCCTTTGTTCAATGCTGTTTGGTGAAAGAAGTGCATCCAAGCAAGATATGCTAATCTATCCCTTATGCAATCTTGCACAGTCTTTATATAAGAGAAATTCAAACACAAAAATGAAGCTGAAGTGATCAAGAGGCGTCTCATTTCAACATCATTTGGGGTTAACAATTGAACCCTGAGATGTGGAGTTTGCAACACTATCTGAATTCTGCACTTTGGAGATAATTCAGGCACCTCAAACAAACCATCAAAAGCACACGAGCTAAGAGAAAGATTGTTAAATAGATGTACACGGGCTAAAAGCGTCTCTGGCATTTCCCCTGAGGCACAACTTTAACGATACGACCTCTTCTGAAGGAAAAAGAAGAGAAACTGGTGTGGGCTAAAGTGAAGAGGTTAAGTATCAGTTCAGGTATCATTGAGCAGAATATTGCAGCTGGTTCAACAGCTGGTTTTGAGGGGAAATGATCATTCAAGTTGGTGTTATGTTGATCTTTTATAACATGTATTAACTAACCATAGGCTACATATTAAAAGTGGCTCCTCCCTATGTTCCCAGGGCTTGTATGTCTCTTGATATTAACAAGTGCAACGTTGTAAATGATTGTTAGGGGCTATCTTTGCAGGTAAAATTGCAAAAGAGCGAAGAGAGATGTTTCAAATGTAGTTTGAATGGTAACAATCTGTTCGGCCACTTTGGAGATAGAAGAAAAGTGTCTTGAGGGCTTATCAAGGATCATTACATCAGTAGGCTATAAGCTGGAGGTGATTTCCACATATTGACCCAGAGAAACATACATTGAACATTTGACCTGGGGAAAAACATTGGTGAGAACATAAACCCATATGATATGTTTCCTTAAAGTGTCAAATGTAGAGGCTGTAGAGCCGGGGAACACAGGGCCCTGGGAACATGCATACGCTCCTCTCTTCCTGGTTTGAAAAGATTATTGTTACAGTGTTCGCTTTTTCTTGTGTTAACATTCACTTTAAAATGAACATAGAACATGACGGATGGTGTTGAAGGGGGCTTGATTTCGTCCGGATGTGGGGGAACGTCAGACATACGCAGTTGGGAACCAGCAGGGGACCGCAGGACCAGAACATTTTCCCCACATGAAATTGTTCTTATTGTGATATGACAGATTCATTCCTGTTTGTAAAAAGCAGTGTGGTTCACATGGAAACACTTGGCTCCATACTTATTAAACTTGTATTCGTGGAGGTTCAGGTATAATTGGTCGCACTCAACAATCCCACCAACTGTCAAGGAAACAAGAAAGTGGTTTTCATTTTGCGCCGACTGTTCTTGCATTCAGATATCCTCAGCTGGCTTAATCAGGCGGCCTGCTTTAGTGTGAGAATGAAAGTTCACAGTGAAACACAAGGTTTTGCATTAAATCCACGGACGACTCTCTGCCTCTTACCCTTAGGTCAAGAGGTGACAGCTCAAAGAGCGCCTTAAATCATGAGAACTGCTTTACCTTTCAGTGGAGCTGCAGAGACGCACCTACACTAAGTCAGTAAAGTCTGTGGATTTATCTGGATCTGAACCCCTCCCCTGCGCTGCATATAAATCAGCCATGGGTGCTGTGTGAGCCTGACAGTCAGGCTGTGGCAGGAGGGGTGAGGGTGAGTGATGGGTGGGATGTGGATAGACAAAGGGTAACAAGCAGCAGAGCGTTATTACCGTCTCATAGTGTAAAACATTATATATTGTGAATGAAACAAATAGCCCAGGTTCACACCTCTGATATCATGTTGGAGTTTAAAGTAATAGAAATAAAATCCTCTCACACCAACAATTATATTCAATAAGTTTAAACTAGAAATGCTTGCGATTCGGTTTGTTTGTACTTCAACAGGATTACGGAAAAATAACTTCATGAAACTTGGTGGAAGGCTGTAGCACGGGCCGAAGAGCAACCAATTACATTTTGGAGCGGAAAATTAGGGAAAATTATTGTGAACGTCGCCTCAAGTCAACAACAACTTGGAAATTGTTCTCATCGTGTTGTTCAAACGCTCTGAGCAATAAAATACAACATGTCCATGTTGTTTCCACATTACAACCTAAAACTCATGAACACACCGAAGTCGGAAGAACGACTTCCCAACTCCTGAAAGGGGACAAACCGAGATGCACGTGAATGCACTGTTGACCTTGGCGGAGGTCCACGCTCTCTAAAATGTCATTATATGATGATGAACATTTGTGATTCACATGTGATGTATTTTAGTTCTTGCAGAGGCTTGTTGTTGCTGTTTCAAGAGAACAAACAGTACGTGTCATTTATAGGAGATCTGGATTCAATAAGTCATTTTAGCTCCACCACATTCCCTGTAAGTACACGGCCTCTCTGGACCCTTTGCACAGTTAGGACTGGATGCATGAGGAGAGGAACAGCATCAGTGGGCTGAGAGAGCGAACAGTGGGAATACAGAGACACACGGGCATTCCAACATCAACAAAATGATTTTCTTTTATCAAATTGTTATTTCTGCTGGACCCTGCTCATTGCCCCTTCCAGTGTTCACCCCCCCCCCCCCCGCTCACCCGTATTAAATCAATTACTATTCATTTATTAATCTCTGGCAGTCTGCAGATGGTGCAGTCTGCTTCAAGTGTTTCTGTGATAAGTTACATTGTGTCACCATATCCAATGTGGCTCCATGGCTGCAGCTGGTTCTTATGTAAATGATGTTCGCATTAGTACAAGCTAACCTGCAGTATGTACCAGCAGTTAATACAACATCACAGAACATAAAGGAAATGTGTTTCAGGCTAATAACATGTAGCTGTGCTGAACCCCAGAAAGGTCTTCAGTAATTCTACAAGAAAAGGTCTCTGTTTGTTTCTCTCCTGTGTTCATCACATAAGACAAAAATAGTTTTTCCAGGATAATTCTAAGTTCCTTCATTTATTTATTTTATATCTGTGAAGCAGGTCTGAAAAAGTTTCTTTTTCCACGCACACAAAGTATCTTGATATGATAAAGAATGTATTTCTAGCCAAAAGAAAGACATGACAGTAATGTTACATACATGCCAACACACACACTATATAAATATAAAGGTACTTGGTGTTTAGGGTGCATGAGAATTAATTTAACACCTGGAAGAAAACATGAAAACACTTCAGCCTCTTGTGGCCGATATGAGTATTATAACAACAAACACTAAAATGACCCTAAAAAAAAAAGGTTCACCTTCCAAAACTATTTTTTTCACCGATTAATTTTTTTAAGGAACTTAAAAGAATTAGCTTATGCTTATTATTATTATTATTATTATTATTATTATTATTATTATTATTATTATTATTATTATTATTATTATCTACTTCTTTAAATGTATTTGTTTTACCTGTTCTTAAGTTAACAGTATGAGAGCAAACAATTTAGATCTAGTTTTTCCACTGGCCTCACAGGGCTTCTGTACTTCAGAATTAGTATAATAATAATATTTGTATAATAAATAATCATTTCTTTCACCTGTTTTCACAGGAACTTAGAAAGATTATCCTGGCAAAACTTCATAACATCATAAACACAGGAGAGAAAACTATTTAGATCAGATTAAGAAAATGGACGCCTTGGTAGTGTGTTGTATTTTTTTTGACGTTTAAAAGTTTAGGATGCATGAAAAAAACAGAAATATGCCTTAAAATGTGATCCAACTAGCGATAAGGAGCATTTGTAGTTTACAGTCAGCACATTCATTGATTAACAAAGGGGGAAAGTGGAAGAACAGTTTCGTAGTGGAAAGCACATCTTTTACAGATGAACTGTAACCGGCACATAACGGCACCACATGTGTGCCTTCTGGTCTGACATGGTTCACCGAGAAGCTTCTTTAAGGAACTCGTTTGTAACAGTTCAGTCTGAACTACAGTTACTCAAGTCATTGGAGGTAATTCACTAAATGAGGCCCCTGGGTGGCAGGAGGACAACACTCATTAGATGTTTGCAGTGTTAGCCAACAAGGCTAACAGTCATGCTAGCAACATTGTGACTTTTTTGTGAAAGTCAGCATGCTAACATGGTCACAATGCTAACATCGAGATGTTTAGCGGGTAATGTTTATCCCGACACCGATAAGCATGTTAGCATGCTAACATTTGCTAATTTGTACAAAACACAAAAACTACCGAGCTATGTTGCTTCACGCAGAGTAGGTATATTTCGGTAGCTTGACGAACAGAACTGCTCTTTTGAAGGTACAAATTGTCTTAACTTAACTGGTCTTAACTGGTCACAATTGAGATTTCTGTTTATTAGTTCCCATCTAATTTATACATCATCATGAGGAAGAAAATATAGCAAGTCAGTAAAATACTGATTTAACGGTCATTCTTTACATGAACAACATCATTTAACCAATAAATCATTTATCAGATAAAACCTACATCGAACATTTTAATGCTAAAAATGAGGTGTATATTTATTATTAGTCAGGCCAACTACTGTCACAATTTTCCAGGGAGGATCCCATTTAATTTTGAGTGCCCTTCTATTGATGTTGATGGATTAATAAGAGAAAATAATAACATTGTGGAGTTCAGCAGCCCCGGAGAAGAATATTAGAGGAAGCAGATACAGTTCACATGATCCGACCTGAATGATGCTTGTGACTGCCAGAGGTAACATGTTCATTTTCCATGATTGCAGTCGATTTAGAAACTTCATCAAAGTCTTTTGTGTAAGTCTGTAATTGAGATGGCTTCAGAGCAACCTGTGACAACACCTGCAGCACAAATGGTTTGATGGAAACAATCCACAAACAGTAAATCATAAAGATGGCTGCCACCCTTGAACTCTCTGAGCACCTTGGCCGCTCCTTGGATGCTCACAGCCTTATAGAACAAGTCAAAGCTCTAATGATGGTTTCATACAACGTGCACATTGGGATAGCTTGGATTTGTGTCTCAGAGTGATCTGTCTAAGTTCTATGGAGAGCAACACTGACTCAGTGATTACATCACTGCCTTTAGCCAACTCAAGGACGCACAAAATCAATGCTCTTGATGCAAATGCACAGCGGGAATTCACTTTAAAGCTAATAACATTAAGCTGGGAGCGCTGCGATGTCGGCCCACATTGTAATGTTATGTAAATCTGACCATATGACAGCTTCATTTAAATGGGAGTGTGCCAGATTATGCACGATAGTGCCCCATTTTGCTCCCTCGTGCTCATCTCCGCATCCCGGTAAATAATTCAGCCCATAATTCTGCGTATTAGAAGACGGCATTAAAAAAATGCAGGAGCAGGCCCCCGGAGACTCGACGCTGGAATTCTATGCAGAGGAAGAAATTGGAGGGTACATGATGTTGGCTGGAGGGCCCATCACTCATCAATTTGTTTGTAAACACCAGATTTATGTGCAGTAAAGCAAGTCCTCGGCTAAACTGCTGAAGGGCTTCTCTCTCTGTGTCTGTCTCTCTCAGACACACACACACACACACACACACGCAGGATCGCCTCCAGCATGTTTCGGAAAAGATTACTAGGAAATCTCTACGATACTGGCATTTCAAAATCTTCAGTTTACTAGCAGAGTAATAAAGGGGGTGAACACGCCGACAATACAGCCAGGGTATTTACGGTAAGCATCAGGTTGGCCGTGGATTCATATTTGTTTGATTTCCATTTCTATCTTACATCACTGGCTGCTGCTCATTTGTTTCCAAAAGATAGTACGAGTGCTCCTAGTTTTGTCCACAGAGATCACTTCGCCTGCTCTTATATTTCAGATTGCGGTTTCAATTTAGCAATCTGCAGGGGAGGAAAGGAAACGCTCGGTGACTTACTGCTGATATGCAGCACACAAGTAAAGATGACAAATGGAAAGGATTAAATCAAGCGGGTGTTAGGGAGGCGACAGTATGAGAAAAAACTTTCAGGAGGTCTTTAAATTATTCTAACAACTCCATCAAGCTGATCACAGCAGTAAGCATACTTGAGTGCACTTGCTGAACGTGGCCACAAGAAAGGAAAAAAGAAAAAGAGGAGAGTGCACACTGGATCTGTGTGTAATTAAACCGTTGTCCCAGAAGTACACTCAAAAGACCATCGCCAGTGTAGGATTTCTATTAAGCAGGTGATTCCAATTCGTCTAAAGAGCGTTTGGGGAGCCGCAGCATGAGACAGGAGGAAATGAATCGGAGCTGTGTAAGCACGGGGCATTTGCTGCCACTGAAGGGCTTTTAAATGACACTTGAAGGGAGAGAAGGAGCCCTGGGTTATATCTCTTTCATCTGTAGGTAGGCCGCTGAGGAGGTCACCGGGAGGTTTCAGGGGAGCATGAGGAGAAGTCACAGAGAAGCTGATTACCTGGGCTGGAGCAGGAGCCGCAGGGCTGGTGTTAACGAGCGACAGGGGGGGGGGGGGAAGAGCAGGCCTACATCTGAACGAGAGGCCATTTAAATATTTTCTCATATAATTCAACAGAAATACTTCCGAACAAGGACACAGAGACGTGATGCTATTGCAAAGCTTTTATTGAAGAAAGAAAATAAACAAACACCATTTGACTGCATGCCCCCTGACAAAGATCAAGAACAGATGAGATGCTTTACTTTAACGGCAGAGGGTCAAGCTCTTGAAGGCGAGTTTCACACTCATTTAGGGCCGCGCCTGATGGAAACATCTTATTTACTTTGGTGAAGAAAAGTTAACATGGCAACATCTTTGAGCACGGCATGGCACGGCACAGCACGATAGGAAAAACACAGCAGCAGTATGGTGATTCAATACCGCTCAGCCAAAGGCACTTTTACAAACATGGGTAGAACAAAGACAGGAGACAAACACAAATACACAGAACAAATAAAAAAATCATTACAAACTTTTCTTTATACTTGTAGCATCAAGCTGCATGTCAGATGTGTGATGTGTCCACAGACTGTCCATACAGATACCGTAAGCAGGAGAGTTTAACACTGCTTTCATGGCACATTGAGGTTTAACTCTGTGACTGAGGTTCACTTTGTACAAAACTGTGCTAATGAGCCAATACTTTAAAACCAGAAGAAGACCTTAGTATGGAAGCCCTAAGCCTCAAGTCTGATCAAAATAGTTTTTTTTGTCTAGAAATGTATTTAGAAAGACACACAGTGACGTTGCATAACTTGCTAACACACAATATATGTACCTCGTGTTTAGAGTGCATTGAGAAATTAAAAGTCACCTGGAAGGAAACATGGATGCTTTTAGTCCTACTTGAGTATACGATAGCGGTGCACTGCAGCTTCTTGTGGCCGAAACGAGTGTTACAACAACAAACGCAAAGATTATCCAGAAAAAACTAAATTCAATGGCCAAAAGCTTCAGTTTTAACCTGTTTTCACAGATTATCTTCATGAAACCTTTTTTTCAGCTGTTAGGTCATAACCACAGGAGAGAAAATCATTTAGATCTAGTTTTTCTCACTTGCCTTTCAGGGCTTCTGTACTTTAGATATAATAATATTTCATTGTTTACTGAGCAGTTTGCACGATCATTTAAAATGGCACTTGCTCATTTATTTTCTATATAAAATGATCTGCTTAAAGCGGCATCAGGTGCAACGCAACACGACACTTGCTCCACTATGTTCACCAGCTGTTGCTAACGTCCCTGTGTTTGATGTTTGCTGATGGGTTCGTCACTATGAGTGACATCATTTACACATTATTATAAAACATACATGTGCAGCTTTAAAATGACCTCACGTTCTTTACCAGCTACAGTTCTTCTCTCTGGTGTATAACACTGGCATATCTTCTTAAACAAGCACAAAGTGAACATGTGCTTCAAACAACAACTCTAATTGGTCATGCATTACATAAAATAAATTATTGTTTATACATTTGCCAAACATCATACTGAATTTCTAGTTCGACCGTGGGAAGCACACGTTCTGCAACCACACTTTTACATGATGTTGATGTAATTACTGCATCCTTCCTCACACTGTCACCAATTAAGTTAAACACAACACTAGAATGATTCAACTGTGCGATGGTCATGCCTGAAAGCACAGCAAATGCTCCTACTACATATTGCTGCAGTATTGCAATGACATGTTTTCCTGTAGAGTAAGAACCAGAGGCGGATCTGAATAATGGATACCATTTTAGCTTCAGAAAAGACTTTGGAGGAAATCCAAAGCACAAAGGTCCACTTACTGACTGACAGGGCTACTGGGCTCGGACTGTTTGTAGAGACAATTGGCAATGAAAAGCACCTGAATTAGAATAAATGACATCACTGCATTATCTGTGTTCAGCTGTAGGATTTTTAATATCTGCCTGTTTAGTCGCCTTGAAATCTTCATTTGTGTTTTCACCCCCTGATGCAGCTTTAACACGGCTGTGCAACGATCCCAGCGGGTCAGAAGGCCCTGTACCCCAGCAACAGAGCTGAACCCTAGCTACACGTGACATAATGTTGTAAAGAGCCGGTCTTTCGTTGCCCAACAACCATTAATCAGATGACTCAGTCCACTGCGAATGGACCAACGTGATGGACTGAATGTAGCTGCTGTTGTAGAGAGTAAAACTTCTGTAACTAGGGAAACGTGCACATTTGAATGTTTTTTCACAGTTTGATCTATTTATATTAATCTATTTTTAATAACTGATAATACTAAATAAAAGCTGCTGGAGATGACCAGTTTAAGGTTTTGTGAGACTGTTCATTTATAACATGCCAATGTTTTTTCTGCACTTTCCCTTAAAGTCTTTTGGTTTTTACGTGCGAGCAGTGAACTGCGCTCCAAATATTGATGTACAGATTCCTGAGGACATGGAGTGGAGGCTGCCTAACCTCCGATAGGACCAGCAGTGCAGAGCTTTGACTGTTTTTGGGAAATATTAAATACTCCTTTAGATTATAAACTGTCGACTGTTTTCTATACTTGTATGTAGAAAACGTGTCCTCGCAAAGGTCATGTTCTTCTTATTAACGGGCTTATTAGCACAGTTATTTACAATGTGTTACTCTGGTTAAAACATTGGTCACAAAGGCTTTGATGTAAGCAGACTGATTACAATAGATACGTGTTGCTGCAATCCCTTTCTGGTATCCAAATGGCACGAGACACCTCTCCTCACTGTGTACGGGAAATCAGTGAAGAGAATTCTCTGAAAATTAGAATGAATTGCTTTGTTCATATTATGTCCATCCACATGCACAACACATCTGTACCCGGGGTTTGGGAAATACTGTGAACCGATCCAACTAATACAAAGACCGACCAGTTCTCATCAACTACGTTGACGTGTTGCTTAAAGGCACCCTGTGGAGTTCTCTTGTAAACTAAATAAACACTAAAATGCCAACGTGTTGAATTCATTTACTTTCTCAATAAACATTTACAAAGCCGATTGTTTCTACACGTTTACATGTTTGCTAGCTTGTAGTTTTCTTCTTCACTGATTTTTCAGGTGCATTGCGGCGTCTATTCGCACATTGTTTCCACAAACTGTTGATCAGCGGAATAGCGTGAAACCAGCTGCAAAAAATGTGCATCACATGTCGACATGCTCTGTGCCTACAGCCACGGACAGCTTATTACACAACGGGCCCTTGGACACGGACATGTAAAGGCCACACCCGTCTTACATAGGAGCAAGAGCGAAAGAGACACAACATGTCCAGACACACAACAGTGTTTTCAAAGAGTAGTCTTTGTGGTTTGTTTTTCTACTTGTGTAGTCGTTGTGTCTCTTTGTAGTCGTTGTGTCTCTTTGTGGTTGTTTTTTGTCTGTATTAAGTGTTACTTACAATCACTTCCAACAGAGGTTCTGATTATATGATACAATATATAGTTTTTTATCATCATCGCGATATCAACTTGTGCGTTGAACACATCGCAAAAATTCTGATATTGCACTCACTGCACTTCAACAATGTTTTTATTGGTGCCTTCTGTGTTCAGTTGAATTTATTTAATAAAAGAAAGTTGTAAATGATGCCTGCGGCCCCTTTGGCCCAGACTCTCATGTGTTCCTGCAACATTCAAACTATATCGGAACACATTCATAAAAACAAGGCGTGGTCACAAACCTCCCAGGGTACCTTTAACTCACAAACATCGTACTGCTCTAGTAATTATAATGAACTAACTATCAAATCTAACAGTCAGACTACTGGTCCACTGACTGAGATTCATGGATGGAACAAATAATAAAATCCGTCACTTTTGGGGAAACTCTCCTGGTCCCTTCTTCGCCCATCAACTTTAAACAAACACTAAAAATAAAAGACAAGTGTCAATGGTACAATCAATACTGACATACAGGACAGTGACACAACGTCACACAGTACCAACAGCATAGTTTTGATTAAAGGATCACTATAAGGACACTTATGCTTGAATCTGTACAGGTAAAATATTTCCTTATTCATAAAATTTCTTATAAAGTGTCGATGCAATCAACATCAAAAATTGCATAGCCATCCCTAATCCGTTATCTGTAGCAGACTGCTCACGGAACAATCACAAAGCTAATCTATGTCGTGTAAATGAGAGAAGAAGTTACATATTTATCTGCCTAACAACTATATCATTAAACTCAAATATTAGGCCGTATTGATATGAATGTAGGGCCATGATTGTACTGTTCAGGCCAACAGGAAATAATAAACATAAAAGCCAATTCGATTGGAGAGTACAAAGAAAACATTTTGATAAAAAGGTTAATTGCATTCAACAGCTGCCTATTGAGGACTTTGACACTGAACATGGGTGGTTCCTGTGGTCCCGTAATGTTTTAAATAGTTGCTTACAAACTACGTACACAGTAAATATGGCAGTTTAAACTCAATTCTTTGGTGTTCAGTTATGCAGAACTGTTTTGAAATAATGAGCTTCTGTGTGAAATATTATCCCTATTCGTGTACCGTCTGTGGATCTGAACTGTGAGAAACACTAAAGAATACAAAGAATGTTCTCACCAACACACTGTATGGTCTTTTCTAAATACTGATAAAGCTACAGTCATACACAGATCCATCCATCTGCACCAGTCAGACTCATTTTGATCAAAAGAACCCGTCAGTGAGAAACATTTGCAGACATGCACACGCTGGCTAGAACATGCTGGTTGGTCATGATTATGATATTAGACATTAACTCTGAGTGGTGATGTATAATGTTACTGGTAAGTGATAGATGTGAAGTGGTTTTAAGCAGTACAAATATTTGCTTTCTTGCAGAGAGTTCGATGAGAAGATTTAATTCACTTTGATCTGTCTGGGTAATAACTGGCTACAGCTTAAAGATAAAGCATGAAGACAGGAAACATGAGGACAACAACACAGACTACCATCTTGGTTTGGGGTTTTTAACATACAGAAACAGAAGTTTAAAAGTGACAAGTTGCGGCCGCTCAGAACCTCTGAAACTGCCAATTAGATAGAGCGAGGTAAATCGTGAGCTACGGAAGCCCTGAGAGGCCAGTGAGAATATAAACGCTGGTGATTCAGTCCGATCCAAATCCTTTTCTCTGTGCCGTTTCTGACTTGATAAAGAGAGAGGAATGGAAATTAGTTTTTTTCCAGGAAAATCTTCATTAGTTCTTTAAAATGTTTTTTTCTCCAGGATAAAAGTTATTATCAAAAGGTTTTGGCAGGTGAAATGTTTTTCCAGGAACCTTTTATTTCACCTGTTCTTAAGTCATAAACTTTGATTAGAAAGGTTTTTTCCTCACTTGCCTCTCAGGACTTCCTTCCTCAAGGACACAGTCTTTGTCAAACTTTGGACGGAACCAGCCTTTCTGTTCCCAGGTTTGTGCTAAGCTAAGCGCCTGCTGACTGTGGCTTCATATTTAGCGTACGATCTTCTCATCTAACTCTCGGTAACAAAGTGTATTAGCGTATTTCCCATAATCTTGAACCGTTCCTTTAACAACACAGTTAAAAACTCGCAGCCTCTCCTGCTGTGATTGTACTGAGTTAAAAGATACATGTATGCATTTGAACATGTGATGCTACCTCTTGTTACTGAAAGTGAATATATAGAGAGGGATACACACACACACACACATATATATATATATATGCTGAGGAATGCAAGCTTCTGTGGATCGGTATGTTTGCGAGAGAGAGCGAAAGAGAGAGAGAGAGAGAGCGAGCTCTGGGTGAGCGGGCGGCGTGTGTTCAGAGGTCGGTGGTGGCCTTGGCGGTGAGGTCCTGGATGCGGCTGCTGTTACAGTTTTTGCAGAGGACGTGTCCAGTCCAGAGGGTAGCAGCCCTGGTTATCCCCCTCTGAGAGCAGAGAGCCACAGTCCTGCAGGACACAGATATACTGTTAGTCCACAAACACAAACAGAGTCATTAGCCACGCTCAGCGATCAGACACATTCACATGCTCACACACTAAATGAGACATTTAATGCATTTGGAAACTCAGAAAAGCCTGTAAGTGTTTTGCTTTTGCAGCAGCTGGTGAGTCTGGAGGGGCGACCCCTTGTTATTATTACGGAGTAACAGTCAGACAAAAGGTCCTTTTCTCTCGACACCTAAGGGTCCAAACAACTCCATGTTCTTCTCTCCAGCTCATTATTCAGATCAATTTCAGTAGTTACATTCTCACAGTTAAATGTGAATTCATATACAGTAACATTAATCATTTAAGAATATCAATTTGGAGTTTTAAATCTACAAAAAGGCAAATTAGGGCCATTGTAGGTAAAACAAAAACAAACTATGGAGCCAAGATTAAAGTAGTAAATTATAGAAATAATATGTATTTTTGACAACATCGCTTCACTTCAGGTCAGCAGGTCAGCAGGTCAGCAGGTCAGCAGGTCAGCAGGTCAGCAGGTCAGCAGGTACTCGCACACGTTAGTGAGGAGGAGTAACAGTGTGGAACACAGACATATCCTTCATCATCCAAATCACTGTTGTTTTCTGAGTTATGATAATATGGTGGTTCCGAGTATGTCCTTATTGCTAAATCGGATTGCAAAGTATAATTTGATTAGGTGATCTACTGCAGGCATAATACACGGCACGCAGCGGCGTCTGTGCTGAGGATTGCTCCAACCTCACAACATGAAGCCACGTAGTTTCTTGACAGAAAAGAACACTATCTTTTTTTTTCTCATAGATTTGTGACTTTAATCTGAGAAATGTTTTTATGTTGGCCCTAATATGCTGTTGTATGTATCAGGACCTCCAGTATTTGGATCATAACCCATATAGATATATATTTACAAGCTAAGGTATTGTAGAGGAATACTTTGTCCCCAGAAATAAGAGTTATCAGCTGTTGGTTCAGTCTGGAAGTAGATCGACTCAATCATCAAGAATAAGATCACAAACACGACAGGGTAATAACCTCACGAATACAGACACATTGCTTTGACATTATTTTCACATTGTCTGTGACACTGGGTTACACTCTCAACATCTCTCACACACACACACACACACACACACACACACACACACACACACACACACACACACACACACACACACACACACACACACACACACACACACACACACACACACACTCTGAGAATGACAACTCCATCTACTCATGTCTCCGTGGTGACAAAATCCTTCTCTTGTTGAGCCCCTTCAGCTGAACTAATCTGCTTTGCTTTCCTTTGACCTTTATGTCTGCCAAACGCTCTGTGTACACACACACTGCAGCGGCTCTTCGACAATGTGACAAGTAACTTCTCTTTTTCGCCGGGCACGTAATGTCTCAGCGCTGCTTATCAGCTGGCGAGCGGCGGCTGACGGATTGGTTACTATGTAAGTCCGTGAACTTTGCAGAGGAGAGATGGAAAGCTATTTGGAGGCCGGTGAGAGAGGGATGATTCAGTCTGGCTGAAAAGGTGACTCGGGGGACGGGCATGCACGATATGCCTTTATGCTTTAATGACTGTCACCTGGAGCTGTGCAACACAGTACATAACCAACACTGCTAATTATAGAGCTCACATACCAGAGGAGACAAACACAAAGAACATACCTCACAGCGGTAACACTGCACGTGGAAGTCGCGGTCCAGGGCCACAATACGGACGGTCTCCTCCTGACCCGGAGCTGGCATTATAGGCTCAGAGCACACACAGCAGCGTGGAGCAAACTTCCTGTCAAACAGAACCATTGAACATGGATTAGTCAGCATGATACTTTCCTCATTAGTCTGTTAAAGCTCATGTGGGAATGTTGCTCGACAAAAGAGAAAAAACAACAAAACCTTATAATATAGCTATAATCCTTCTTATCGACATAATCAACTTTATATATTCACTGTTCGACTTCAAGAAGAGGGGTAACTACTGGGGTGAAGGGGATTGTTTTAATCATCCAGACTTTTAACAAATATTATGAATGTTTTATATGCATCATGAACTGTGCTGTAATGTCCCAGCACTTACCTGCTATATGTTCATTAAACAAACTAAAGTATTAACTAAATGAATAAGGAGTTTTATTAATGACTTATCATTAATACATTTATCATTTATCAAAAATGTTTAAACAGAAATTCTGTCAATTGTCTAGTGCAGCATTTCCTAACCGGTTTGCCTTATGACCCTTTAAAGTCGACATCATCGTATGTTTTATTTTAAAAACCTTTAGAGGTCTAAAAAGGTGACATGCTCCAGTACCTTCACAAGAAAAAAAGAATAAGAGTTATGTCTGAAAAAATAAGCATAAATCTGCAGAAATTATTTTTACGTCTGTTAATCACATAATGACCCCTCAGATTTATCTTGTGACCCCTCGTGGGGGTCTCAACCCCAAGGTTGCGAACCACTGGCTGACCAATTTATCAACAAATTGTTCCAGTTCTTCACACGAGAGTAAACATAGCAAATATTATAAAGACCAATAGTGCTTACACATTATGAAAGTGTTCAAACAAAGGAAAAGGCACAGCGTGTGCGTGTTCCATGTTTAATTATTTATTCATTTAACCATCGAGGTGGCACTAGAAGCTAAATTTGCTCTTCTCTGAAATATTTCATATAAATAAAGTATTTGAGGAAAAGCTAAACAAAGAAGGACCTTTACAAATACCAGAACTGACTTTCAAATGAGTGACTCTGGAAAAGCCTTGAGCAGGAAGAGGTCTATCCAACAACAGGATCAATGAGGATATGAAAGGCTCGCTGAGATCTCAGGTCCTGTCAGGTGACTGAAGGCCGGTGGACACTTCTATTTCTGACACTAACTCAATGCATGGGAATTAGGAAGTGAAGTGGCTTTGGGGAACCACGGCCATACAGTATTAGCCAGAGAGAAGGCTCAGGCTCGGGTGTGAATATTCCTCGACACAAAGGGCTGCGCTGTTCAGGTCACACTTGTCATGTGGAATTAAACAACGGCCCAGTGCAGCTACTCCACAAAGCAAAAGCTGTGCACTCACACCAAGAGCCAGTCGTTTACTTCTGTTTCCCTTCTGGTCACTGAGTAAAGGAACATTTCTGGTAAGGTGGCGGTTATGCAATATGTGGAGTGTGACACAATGACAGGAATTTACAATTCAATTATGTCTACAGCAGCATCTCATGAGGTCATCGGACTTGTGACATTGCCCACAATATTTCCCGAAAAGGAAGCACTAAGATCTCAGATTGATTACGCTTAAATACACTGAAGCTGTTTTCGTCGGGTCAGTAAAGGATTTCTAATGACCAGCAGGGGGCGACTCCTGTAGATGCAAAGATTCGAACGACTCGTGTTTTTGCTTCGTGTCCCCCCCCCCCCCATCTATTTTAGCTCTGTTTTTGGTCTCCACCAACTCCTGAGGGAAATATCGGGCTCTTTAGTAGCTAAACGCTGCGTGATGTACGTGATCTATTTGCTAACTTTGACTGCAGTTGGATGCTGAGCAAGAAGCGTGCAGTACAGCTGTTCTGCTGTTGCCTGCTACTTCTGGAACGAACAATGGTGAGACTGAATCCAACAGTAAAGTTGCATATCATAAAATCAAAACAATAAGCTGACAAACATTATGAAGAGCTGAGGAGAACTTTAGATCCATAGTCCATAGCCACAGTCATTGGTTCCATTGTTAGTACCCTGTTTATTAACCACATACTTGTGAAAGTCTTCGATGCAGTGGATGTGGTTGGAAGCGTCCACGGTGAAAGGGATGCCGTCCAGGCTGCGGTGGCACACCACGCAGGTGAAGCAGTGAGGGTGGTAGGCTTTCCCTGTAGCCCGCAGGATGCGCTCCATGATGGGCTTACTGCAGATGGTGCATGTCTCAAGGGTGTTCTGTAGACACAAACACACAGACACCCACATGATTACACAACAAACCTGATGACTGAATAAAATGATGCATTTCCTCCAGTTTTGTGGTTTTTAGCTTCAGGTGGCTCGGCTCCCATTCTTTCCCGTGCAACAGATAAATCCACACTCGAGACCCTTTGCTCTGCTGTCCTCGAATGCCTCTGTAGCTGAAGGAATCTGATTAGCACTCCTCTCGAAACACAAACACGGTCATTTGTCAGCTGCCCTCGCCCGCACTTCATCCTCCCATATGCAAGAATGTAAGCAGTAAATATTTCCACTTTGTGATGACTGCAGGTTTTCTGCAGCCAGGCGACTGGGCAAGCGGCCCGCGGGGGGACGTGGCGGCCGCCTGCCTCTGACTTATCTGTGGCATCTCTCTTCTTAATATCTGCCGGGAGACGCCGTTTGTTATTTCAATATTTCATAAATAACGACGGCCTCTCTAAACAGCAATGCAATTACTGGGGATGGATATATCATGTGAGGGTGATCAATGTGCGGCCTGTGAGAGCTGATGGGCCCCGCTGTCGCTGCTTCTCGCTCAGGCATTTCCTGGATTTCTGTGTCTCTCTGCTCTCCCCCCTCTCTGCGCTTGGCTGGGCTAAAGAGTGCACGGTTCAGCTGTTCCCATTGGTAGCAAAGCTGCCTCAGTGTTTCCAAACACAGCTCGGGGTGTGTAGCAACACTGCGCTGCGTCATCGGCTGCCTCCCAGATGCACCGCTGGGCCCTGCCGTTTAAAATGACACTTGTGTGACCGCTCGGCCGAGGTAAACTCCCAGCCATCCCCTGGTCCGGCTGCGGAGCACGTGCAGTGACATTTATAGTCTGTATACTAATGAGCACTGCGGCTTTTACAGGACAAGGTTCATTGAAACTACAATGTAAACCTATCCCTGACATAATACCGTGTGGTGTCCGACTCCTCACAACACTTATCATGTGTCTTTGGAGGTGAACAGGGCAACGGATGAGAGCAGCTGAGGTACGACTCGAGGCTGTAAAAAAAAGGTGGTTTGAAAAATGGCCGTTTCATCAAAGCACTCCTGGAGAGGTATTATTTCATGAAAAGCAATGTGTGCAGACAAGCTCCGCATTCTTATTTGTCTTTTTTTTTTCTCCCCTCCAAGACGGTAATAGAAATAAACATTATTCCCAGGGCAACATTTGTGTATAAACAATGTCCATATTGCAATCCTGCTCGATCCTGGAAGTGGAATGAAGCTTTTAATGAGCTCGCTGCACTGAGCCCTTGAGGTTTGCCTCACGCACGCACACAGAGACAGAGAGAGGTAGAGAGAGGGAGAATATATTTGCAACCTGAGAAAGTGAGTAAGATACCGGGGCCAAACAGCACTAAACCATCCTCAACTCTTACTCATCTGTCTGCATTCCCACTTACTTATTCTCATCTGCCCTTCATGTGGGAATACCTTGCCCTTGTTTAGCTTAACTAGAGCATATGATTTCACAGCACACAGTTCCTCGGGGCCATTGTAATGAGTACAGTACTCAAAAGACAAAATTTCTCTCTTTTTCTCTGATGGTAAGATTCTATGACCTCAATTCATTCATTCTCCTCAGCCTCTATTGTGTTTTATTCACTCGTGACTCCTTTTATTTGCTGTTAGGTAACATTTAGCCGGCCTGTTACACAAATATGATGTTAATGTACATGACTTTTGGTCTGTGTTTGGGTACAACCTCCACAGATGGTTTAGCAAATTCTTCATAAATCACTTCATGCCCTCTCTGTCAGACATCCAGGTCCTCTGCAGTTTGCCACTAGAGGGCTGTATATGTCTGCAGATGTCCGGGTTTTGCTTCTCCCCTGTCTAAATGTGATGTATTCAAGCATATGTATCCCCCCCACCCCCGCCCTCCCTCTGCCTCGTACATTTCTCTAAGTGTTTGCCCAGAAGGCTAAACAAATGTCTAGGCAGATGAGGTAAAAGTGAATTTAGGTCAGACAGCCTCTTGCTGAACTGAGGGGTGAGTGGAGTGCGTTGAAGTCAATTGTGGCCCCTTTTCCCTCATTGTAAGCCGTTAGCTTTGGCTACAAAGTGATATGATGATCTCACACAGAACACACTGATGCCCCGCGCAGTCCGGCCCAGCTTCCCACTATTTAGCAACGGGCTCCCAAACAACGTTTGACACAGCTGTCTGTCGGAATGAAGAGTGTGCTGGCAAACAGAGGCCTGAACGTGAGACGCAGAGGCAAACAACTCACATCATTCTGTGATGTTTTGAGTTAATTTAACTCAGTTAATAATATGAGATCATTTTAATACTATCTATAGTAAATCAGCTTGTGTTGTTAATTTATTGGATCAAATGACACTGCCTTCAGAGTTCATTTATTCTAAACAAGTCAAGCACAACTCAATTAGAAACTAGTAAAACATAATACAGATTATACATATGATTCTATACTTTAGGTCTTTTAAACACAGACCCATTATTTGCATAAATTACATAAAATAAGAATTATGGCGACAACCTTTCAGTTAACTTGCAGATACTTTTCTTGATTAATTGATTAGTCTCAAAGCCCCTGGTGCCATCTTTAAATTATACTAAGTTTCCTATATTTCTGAGAGAAAGTTGCCGGTGCCAGAAGGAAAACCGATGCAACACGTCCAAATAGATATAATCCAGCGGGCTAATTTCAGTGAAATAAACTATTAAATTGTGTTGCATGAAATTATTTTTTAATTGTAACCGTAAAGCTGCACGGAAATCTTTTGTGTAATTTGCTTAAAAATAGACAAAAAAGTTGCAAATTCCTCATTATCATCTATGATATTTAAATATTGCTCTAGTCTCAACTATTATGTTAAACTGTTAATATAAACCGATACTTGCATCACTCGGTCAAAGATTCATCCCCAATTGAAGAATTACAGATGACGCAGCTACAGGTGAAACACAGCTGGAACAAAGACGTATTTGGCCTGTTTGCACATGAAACAGTTGGGGATCTGCTGTGGCATATTGTTAAGTTTAAGCTGTTCACCATCTCTTCCGACCGTATCAACACAAATTTCACACCTATCTGTTTTTTTTTTTCACATGGCCAAGTTGGGCTGACAGTTCAGTGAGACCGCACGCGATTTATGACCTGGCACGCTGAACTGAGAGTGGGCCAAGTTTACAGATGATCTAATTTAGTGTGTGTGTGTGTGTGTGTCCGGACCCTCACAGAATGTGCTGGTCAGTGCCAGGCCATGCTGTGTGGAATAACTACACCCTACTGAAGGCAGCTTGGCGAAATCTAACAAGAGCTTGTTCAAAGAAAGGCCCGAGCGCGGCTGCTGCTGTGTTTGCTTTCCTCTGCGGTGAAGAGCAGACGGGTCGTGGACTGTGAGTCAAACCACTGACCCTCCTGCTTCCTCAGGGAAGGTGTCTGCTGACTTAATGAACCTCGACAAGCAGCGTCTCTCCCTTTTATTTCCCAATATGGGTCAATCAAGAAAGACAAGAGAAATAATGCTGCCAACAAATATGTAACTGGAACGGCACTCGGCTGTTTCTGTAGGTGAAACATGATGCGTGTATATGCCCTGCGGTTTGGATCCGCTCCAAGATGTAATGGATTCTTCCTTCTTTCAGGAAAATCGGGCCAGTAGTTTTTTTCCGTAATCAACAAACATACAAAAAAAACAAACCGGAGGTTATTATGATCTCAAGTAGCTTATTCTTCAACAGGAAGTGCTATAAAATACGAGTAGCAAGAAGAAGTGTGAAACAATACGGATGAAGGAACTATGACGAGGGGATACTATAAAGAAAGTTACAAACTGCACGGGTCAACAAAAATAAGGTCACACTATAATGCAGTCTAATGCCGCATTTCCACGGCACGGCTCTACTCAATCTCGCCATTCTGAAATAGGCAAGGTGTCTATAGCAACCGCAATTCTTATCAACTCGACACAAAAAAAAAAAAATGGCAGCTCGCTGTAAGATGAAAGTCCATTGAAAATTGAAGAACATTTATAACGTTTGGGACGGATATTGTTTGAGGGTGCGTTGGTAAAGGGTTGGTTTAGATTTGTATATTGGTTGGGGGGGGGGGTTGAAATGGAAGGACGCATTTTGTAATGAAATGATTCATTTGGTATCTATTTTATTGCATTTGATTTAAATGTGTTGTCATTATTGTGTCCATGCTATAAAAACACTTCACACCTGCTGCTTGCGGACCATCAGAAAGACCCCACTTCACCTTCAGTAAGACCATCCCATGCACCACTCCTTTACAACTCCACATACTGCAGCTTTCTCCACACCCCACCATAAAAACAAAGATTATGTCTAAAACAGCTCTCAACAGTCTACAGGTAGCAGTATATTTGTGTGGGTCTTGTATTATTTGGAGTGCTTTCACGAGGAAGCGGCAGAGTTACCTCACTCACAGCTGACTTGGCACCAGCTTCAGTTCATGCATAATTAAAAAGCAGATTTGGCAAAACTGCCCGCATGTCAGTGTTTACAGACACTGATGCTGCTGTGTGAATTCTAATTGTAGACACAGTTCCTAACCAACTATTTCTGTCACAGGGATATTTGTTAAAGGGATAGTGCAGATCTTTTGAAGTGTACCTACAGTAGACAGCACACTCCCACTTTACAGAAACAAGTACTAGAACGTAAACAAAGCATGTGCTGCTGTGGGCGGGGGCAGCAGTAAAACCTATAATATCAGTTGAAGTGTACGTTATATTTAGAACTATTTTACACTTCTTTACCTTGCCGTCAGACAGCTCTTTAGGATGGAGGACTGAAGCCGTTATCTATGCTCTCTTCAAAGCCACCAGACTTCTTTGATGACAACAATAATGTTACACGGAAGTTGCTGGTCTACCGCTGCCTATATCAGCTAGCCTGCTTGTACTATTGTGTGACTTTGGTGAATCCAAACCCTTTAAAACCCCAAAGTCTCACAACACCACAAAAAAACTCACAAACTAGAAACTTCTGGGTTCTTCAAGGTAAAATGACCTGACATGTTTTTGTAAAGGGAGTCTGGTGGCTTTGATAAGAGAGCATAGGTAACGACTTTCCCCGTTGGGAAGGGCTGTCTGACAGAAAGGTAAAGAGGTGAAAAAATTCTAAATATAGTGCACACTTAAACTGATATTGACTTTATTTAGCTGGCTCGAATATGTTTTGCTGCTGCCCCGTCCACAGCAGTACATCTGTGTGTTTCTCCAAACTGCCGGTGCCACCAACCGCCATCTACTGTAGTAACACACAGACTATAGATAAGTACCTCGTACAACTCTACTTCAAAACATTGGAACAATCCCTTTAAAGTCATGGCATAATAATGTAACACACGTATCACATTTACAGTCATTTATATTTGTGTAGTTTTTGGAGATAAATTGAGTCAGTCGGAAAACCTTTTCAAAAAGCAGTAGATAAGATATTGTGTACCAGGTTTGAAGGGAAAACATTTTTTTTCCACATTCTTAGGCTGAATCATGGAGGTCAGAAAATGCCAGAAATCTTGTTTGAGGGAGCTCATTTAAATCTTCACACATTTGAGAAGGGATCGTGGGAGCACCACCCTTCCCTGATCTGTGGTCTGCTCAGGCCGAGGAGGTGGAGAGGTCTGTGTGTAACTGTGTGTGTGTGTGTGTTTCCTTTCACCTCGTCGAGCTAAGTGATCATGATCATCTCTCCCACCACATCCTGCGAAGGTTAACAAGTGAGCAACCCCCTGCTGTTTCCCCACCCTGTGGTTCAACTCCCTCGACACGATCCCATCCCCAGCCTCTTGACATCCAGTTTAAATTAAATTTGACATATCAGCGATTGCTTTCCAGTGACCATCGCTCCCCTGGCATCTGTCTGTGCAGTGTGTAAGCATCGGGCGCACATTGTGGAGTATATGAAGGTGTATTAACATGACTTGACACAAAATCTTGTCATACATCAGCATGTTATGTAAATCACCCACTCAAATCTTCTCTTGCTGCCTGGATGCAGATGACTGAGGTGTGCGTTTACGTGTGGGTGCGAGCATGTCACGCAACGGAAAGCGATTCTCTTAATGGTTTGGTAACTCGTGAGGATCAGTGACCTTGAAACTATCAGCTGTATAACTCAGACGGAGCGTTTGTGACACTCATCTGTGTGCACGCCAGTCAGTGAGGACGAGTGCGGCGAGGTTTGAGTGCAGGTCCAGCCTGCTCAGCTCAGCTCGGCCTGTCTGTCGGTGTAATAAATTCACACCGGGTTATGGATGACCAGCCTGCACAGAAACGGCATCCTGTCAGAGCCTCCCATCCTGATTTGTTTTTTAACATTTAGTTTATATCTCTGCCTGGACGCTTTATGAGCAGCCGCGGCCCGGAGATCCTTTTTACCAGCGGCTGCTCCGCCTGTGCAGGTTTCCACTTCAGAGTTTTGAGAAAGAAACAAAAACTGCACGTGTCAAATAAGATTTAAATATTCATCCATTCCGTTACGCTCAGCTGTGTCATGGATTTGTTCACGCACATTTCTTATTTTAGCTAAGTGATAATATCAGGCTGCAGCCAACGTGAAGGGACAGGGCTGACACGCAGATCATGCCTTGCTCAGGCCTTTCTTTAAGGAATAAAAGGTGGCAGTGGGGGCCCGGATCTCTCTCTCCGGCTCAGGCAAAGTGGCCGGCCTGCCTGTCTGCCTTAAATTCAGCTCTGCAGCAGAATGTGACCCCTCTGGACTTTGGGCAATGTCTCCTGCTCTGGTTACAGAGAGAAACTGACAAAGACCCCGGCAGTAGTTCTCTCATGCCATGAGTTAGAGTGACATTGTGGTGGGTCAGCACTGGGTCACGAATATTTTTCTCCTGCTCGTTCCTGAGGGGGGGTGGTGTGCTTAGACAAAAAACATGAGGAAGGTTTAGAGGGCCCAGTGTTTGGAATCAATCTCTCCTGTCTTGTCCAAACAGTGTATTCCTATAACAACACCTTCATTGACTTGCTTGTAATGGATAGGACAGATGCATTTCCTGTAGGGCGGATCAGTAATAAGAAATAATGACCTGCTTGAGTTCCTGGGCTCACACCCACTGTACAGCAGAATTATACACACACATAATTGTCTTGGCAAGTCTGGAGACGTACTAAGATGTGAAATCCTATTCATGCAAGTGCTATCTAATTGGCTCACTCCTTTGAGGAATTAGACCGAGTTAATCACGTCTGAATATACAGAACTCAATTAGAACTCTGCAAGCTAATGCAGACAGCCATGAATATTTGATGATGAAGTCAGCAGAAAGCCTAGCCGCTGCCGCGTTCGTGAGCGTGCCGCAGACAACAAGTAGAGCCAGGGTGGGTGTTTACCTGCCGTGCTGCTCAACGTGTGCGTGGCAGCTCTCCCAGCGTGAGCAGCAGCTGTGCAGCCGCTCGCAAACATGCAGAGTCGCCAACAGTGAGGTGCAGCGCCACAACGGCGAGCATATGAGGGCCCTGAACTCACCACACTGGCTGCAAGCCTCTGGATCTGACTACCTGGATATCCATCACAGAGAAGTGACAGGTGTGTGGGTGGCGTGAAGTCATTTCTAATTAGAGCCATAATACTGTCAGGGAAGCAACATTACAAACTTTATTTTTTCTGTGTTGTACTTGTTTACGTCTCTGTGATGTATTGTATCGTATATCCCCTCTCACAATGACAGCAGAGGCTTTAGGGGAGTTCTTGGGGATATCCCATTGTTAGGTGGGAGAGTAGTCTGCAATGGAGGACATCCATTACCAGGAGCCCCAATACAGCTGGCACCATGCCTGTCACCTCTGGGTGCTGTGCCACCCTCGGAAACTTCCCTTTGCTATCTAGATTCATTTGGGGCGTTTGACCTCAATTGTAAAATTTAGTAAACACAATTAGAGCACTAGTTAACAACCTTGTATGACGTACCTCCACATTTAAAGTATATATGAAGTAACACCACAACAAAAATACGTTTAAATAATAAAAATAAATTACAAAGAAATGCATAAAAATAATGAAATGCATATATATTAATATAAATATATCAGGTTGGTGGAGGTGTGTAGTTCTACTGTGTTGTAGCCATAGACTGTATAAAATAAGTGGACGTAGCCACCATGATGTCTCCCATTGGTTTGTGGACTTCAGTTTTGAAGCATCGAGTTCGGCATTTTGAACATCGCCATCTTGGTTTTTGGAATCAGAAGCGACACAAGAGGGGGGAGCTAAGTACAACCGAATGCTTTAGAAATTTGTAGGTGGTCAAAATGTTAGAAAAAACTTTTGTGAAAAACAACAACCAAACCGAACAACACCGTGGTAGTGACCTGGCAATCACAAGATAGCCACGCCCTATAGCATACCCTGCTTTATCGTCTATTTTACTCTAGCTGGGACCATCATTTAGAAGATGAACATCACGCCGTACTGAAGAAGACTTGAAATGACTGATTGAGACCATAAACTCATGAGGAAAATGTTTACTGAGGTAATAAATCAAGTGAGAAGTCGGATCATTTTCTTATAGACTTCTATACAAACTGACTTCTTTACGCAACCAGAGGAGTCGCCCCCTGCTGGCCGTTAGAGAGAATGCAGGTTTAATCCACTTCAGCTTTGGCTTCACTTCTCAGACCCGGAGGTTGCAGCTTGGCTGAAACTTATAACCTCTCAGAATCAAACCAATTTGGACAATTCTATCTGAACGCTTACTTTCCTCCTAAACACAAACATACATATAGTTCCTCCTAGCAACTGCAGAAGTTCCCCTGCATGGAATACATTTAACATTTATAAAGCAAAGTGTCCTTCATCTATAGTGACAAAAAAGAACAGGTAATCTCTTCAATGCTACTAAGTAGGAAGTAGATATCAACCCATTTTCATCTCGTCTCAACAAATTCGAGAAAAGGTGCCCAGGATTGCATCGACTGAAAGTTCAAGTTTACCCAAATGCATGACGGCAAACAAGGTGGCATTGTTGTTTCTAGTCTTTCAAAATACGCTTTTTGGCTTGGGCTGTTCCCATCATCAAAGCTGATTGTATACAAGAGGGAAGTGCAAGGGCTCTGTAGTTTGTTTATATACACTGGGAAATATTACACCAAAATGCATACAACATTGGACACTCCCAAAATAAAAGTCACATAGTTCCCTCTTTAATTTTACAATAAATATATTGTATCACAAAATGTGAGACACTGAGAAAACAATTAGTGCAACATTACGTTTGAATAAAAGCTACTGTATGTATTACTTTAAACTGTATTAACACATGAATCAAACGTGTGATTGGGCGAATGCAGACTTCTTTATCTTCTTTCTCAGGCTTCTCTTATACGCGAAGCAGGCGTAGAATCATTAAAAAGAAATAATTCAATAATTAAAAAATAAAATGTTTGTGATAAAAAAGAATGCTGCTCGAAAAAGTATGAAATGTGGAATATTTTCTCTACAAAGTGTGTAATTTACATGTTTCAAAAATGTGGTAAATTATATTTTTAAACTTAGAACACTGATTTATAGTTACTTTGCTTTTGTTAATAAGATCATTTTAGATTGTAGATTGGTAAACTGAGTCCCTCAGAAACGGTGCTTTCAACTTCAAGAGTCCTTACTGGTGATAAAATTAAGATTAAAAATCTTATTAGGAGTTTATGCTGAAAAAAAGTGGGTCTGCATGTGAAAATTAATTATACACAAAAAAAAGCAGCCCGCCAGTTAAGCCATAAGAAAAGGCAACATGAATGGGGCGAGCAGCGAGGCTGACTGCACCTCTTTCCAAGACACGGAGGGTAAAAGCTCATCAGTCAATCATGAACGTTTCCTGGTGACTGGCAGGTCAGGGCTGCTGTGTGCAGCTCTTCCTCTACAATGGCAGAATAGAAAATCTTCGGGAGAGTGTAGCCAATGAGATCTAAGCCCATTTATTTTAAATAACAGAGCCATAGTACAACACCAGATAATGAACGTAATTACATTTGAGCAACTTGGCGTCCGTGACCTTGGTGGTCTCTGAAATTTTGTCAAAAGAGGCAGAAATAGATTAGGGTTTTTGTGTGGGCAAATCCCTATCTCTTTATTACTGCTCTTTCAATATGAAACTCCGCTCCTGGCGTGACCTTGTGTTACTGAAATCAGGCTCATTACAGTACACTTAAACCGGCTGCACTTTGGAGGATCTATAATCATGGGAAGTGCTGGTATAAACATGTGGAGATGTGATTCTACCTCAAACAGGGAACTGAGCATTGTCTGCAACCCTTTCACCATTGGCTGGTGTCAGTAAAGCAGATTGAATGGATGTGTTTACCAGCACAGAACCTGAAGCAGGGGCAGCTAAGGAGACGTTTTCAACTCAATTGCTGGAGAAATCTGCAAGAACTAGTAACAATGCAGATATGGATGACATAGAAAAAGCTTAAGAACAGTAGGCATGGTACTCTGTGTAAGCAATTAACCTCAGTGACACTGATTCCCACTGCTGAACTTCTTCAAAGACCAGCAGAGCTATCACATACAGAAGGAATCCCTGTTGCTTCAGTGCCGTTAACTAATATGCTCTCGCGGTTAAATTTCAAATAGATGTGCTGACATTTTGTCTTGAGCTCTCTAGAAGGTGTAATGACTGCTGGTACAAAATAACTTCATTTGCTACACTTATCATTTATTAGTGTATAAATATTGAGATAGTTGCTTTTAGTTTAGTGAATATTGTAAGAAATGAGCGTATAAGATTTCTTAGGACTTATTGTAGATGACAGACAAAATAAACATTTTGAACAAGAGGTCAATAAACATGCTCGGTATATTGAGAAAAGTTGGTTCTCTGATCTATCCTTCTTCTCATTCAACTCTACATATCCATCATATCTTACCGACCAGAGGAGATCCATCTCTGTTTAGAAAATATTTACTGCCGTCTATAGATAAGATAAATGTTTTTCAATCATGCTTGTTTATGTTAAAATGCATTAATTGCAAGTAAGATCTCCAAGATACATTTCAGAACTTTTTTATTTTATCTTCAGACATGAACTCATATTCCACCAGGCAAAACATTATTTGTATTTATACCTTATTGTCGTACACCAACACATCCTTTATAAAATCTAATTCAGAGGTCCACAGTTATAGAATTCACTGAATATGACACTTCCTGGACACTTTTATGACACATTTAAAGAAATGTACCATTTCATCTTGAATCTTATGGCAAGATGCTTATGTTGGTTGTATCTATATTATTATTCTAGTTTCTTTTCTTTTTTCTTTCCTTTTACTACTTTGTAAGCTTGCGTGTGTTTTGTAAATAATATTAATAATATAAATACTCTTTGTGCTATGGGTTCTTTGTTTGTTTTGGTTCATCTTTGATTAGTACTGATGTCATTTCTTTCATTTGTTTAAATAGATAAATACTGTGAATAAGCCTTTCAGGCATCCTTCCTCTACTGCATTGTAATTATTGTTTTCCTTATTGTATGTATTTTGTATCCTAGTTGTGCAGATAAATAAATAAACTAAACTAAAGATGAGTCGTCACGTTCAATATTATCCTTAAGATTACAGTCCTGATTAATTTGGCGACAGCAGCAGTTACTGGTTGAGCAGCTTTTTTGTCAGAAACACAACAGATGAGCAACTAGTGTGTCCGTTTACAGAGCAGCAAAACAAACTTGCATAGTTTTAATCAAGAAGTCAGTCAATAATAATAATAATAATCGCAATCGCTGATCTGATTTCATGTCGCCTGCAGTCCTGTTCCATTACTCCCTGAAATATTTCAAACTGAAACAAAATGTTAGTTTTTTTATAGATGCATTTGTGATGAACAGCTGTCAGGTCAGACCTCTGGTACAAACACATTTCCTGTGACTGCTTCGCAATAAAAGCCCCATGTTTCTCCACTACAAAGCACTCAATGTAACCAGTAGCAGTACGAAATGTTAGCCTAGCAGTAGCGGTAAGTTGATGTAGCTGATCGCTAAACAGTGAGCCTGACATCAGAGAGAGACAATGTAATTACATGAAGCATTGCTCCCTGTGAATCCCTGTACGAACCCAGCGCAGGAAGAAACTTACAATGAAAATGACCATATAGAGAGAATTTAAATATGTTACAAGACCATAAATAGTATCAAAAATAGAGTTTATTTTCATGAAAATCTCATGAAAAAGGGTTATAACTAACGTTTCTGTAATTACAACAGACATGACTTCGCCAGAGAAACTGGTCCAAGAGTAAATACAGCAAATACAAGTAACTCTCAGCACATACCTGGACGTAATCATAACACATGACACTGTCTATAGCTGGTGTATTCACACAAAAGCTGCCACACTGAGTGGGCTCTTGGTTTGTCAAATTACAGCACTTTTCCACTAAAGTGGAGCACTATTCCTAAATGTATTAGACCTCATATCTCTGCTCTCAGAAAGCTTTGACAGAGTGTGTTCTTCAAGAATATAAAAAGGCCTAAAACCTTCAACTTTCTGTCCCTTAAAGGGATAGTTCAGATTTTTGTGGGGATGTGTGAGGTACGTATCCCTAAACAGTGTATTACCTACAGCAGTGGCTTTAGTTCTCCGTCAGAAAGGAACGTCTGATGGCAAGGTAGAGCAGCGAAAGTATACAGTACACTTAAACTGTAACTGCAAGATGACTGACTCAATTAACAAGATATCAATTAAAATCTACAAAGGTTTACTGTAGTTAGAACCAAACGCAAACCAAATGCATACAAACAAAGAGTAAATGTCATCGTAGATCTGGTTGCATTATTGGATCTCCAATTACGAGTGACCCTGAGATGCCTGGCTGTTATGGAAAATGCTGTTGTTACATCGTCCAGCTCCACTGGGTTCCTCTCTTATTTGTGAATTTCAAGATGCGCTATGATTAATTTGTTACTGTTTGCAGAAAACACACAGTCAGCAATACTTTGAATCTGCTGGGAAATGCTTCACATGAGAGCTTTCTTGGAAAACACTTAGTGGCACTAAAACTCAAAACTGCTGTCTCTCAGTAACAACAACGGACGGCTCGCCGGGTGGCGTTTGCACACTCACAAATACTTTAAATCTTATCATGTGTGCAAACATGGAATGGGGGAAGCTGTGGGACACCTCAGGCTGAGACGCATTAGACAAGGGAGAAAAAAACCCAATGGCAACCTGATGTTGTCACGTTAACATGATTACAAAGCACTCCATGCAAAACGAGACATTAATTGAGTGTCTGTACAGTTTATCAACGTGGTTGTGCATTCAAATAAGCAGCGATAAGTCCTCTTTGGTGGAAAGCCATGGAATCACCAAGGACAAAGGCTGATTACTGCCCTACAACCTGTGGGCCTGTGGTGTGACTGAGGTTAGTGAGACAGAGACAAAGCAGGTTGTAAAATCAGGAAGTAGACAAGCGATGACCACAGATCCGTGTCCGAGAGTTCCTGCACATTACTAAATGGAAGGAACAATATCTGGACAAACAGTTTGAATGAGGCAAATATAAATGCCGGTATTGTTCCACAGAATATGTAAAGTCTGAGTCTAGATAAGGAGGCTGCTGATCGCCTACTTTGATATATGGCAGAAAAATAAAATGTATTGGATGGCAATCACCGTGGCATGCAAAATGTATTCCTGCAATTTCTGGCAAAGGGATGGATACATTTTTGCATACTATTATACAGATTCTACACAGCGAGCTTCCTCAGGCACCTGTTAGATCTGAAAGATATTCTAAATGTAATACTCTGCCAGAGGTACTGTACAAGACAAAACCTATGGGATGAAGATATACAATGCAAAATGAGTTTATACTCGTTCCACAAAAAACAGGGAAGCTTGGATCTCACACACACACACACACACACACACAGGAAACCATTACTCCACTATATCTTCCTATAGCTGATATTTGTTTGCTGTTATATTATTGTTCAAAATCTCACATAGAGCTCGTTCAAATGTAGTTTTAACTTATTCTGAATCAGCAAAAATAAATTCATGCCTGTGTACACATATAACACTGAATTTGTCAAAAAGCATCAATCAAGAATACCGATTTTAAGCATTCTAGATAGATTCATGTAATTTAACACAAAACAATCTGAAGTTAAAGAGCAACTCCACCAATTTTACAAATAAGGGGTTAAGCTGCTGCTAAGATAACGGGGCAGTTTGAGAAAAGAACGGGAATCTACGGAAAAAAGCAAAAAGCAAATACACAGTGTATCATTAACGGTCGTTTGCTCAGAGAGATTCCTAGACTGACTGACTTGGAGCCTAGCGTGAAGTTTTCCTCTCTCTCTGGGATTTGACATTTCTCTTCAGAGACTCAGCTCTTACGTTCATTCTCTAATCGTACAGAGGCATATGACCCTGAGGATGGGAATAAAAGAAGAAGAAATTACTTTCATTAAGAAATTCAGATTTCCCCCATCCTTTTGATCTTATGCCAGAAGAACATTTATGCTGATGAAATGCATAAATAAAGTTCTTAAATTATCCCGCTCCTCTTTAGCGCATGTATCAGAGTTGGAGAACTTCCAGACAAGACAACTACAATCACAGTGAGTGCTTCTGAAAAGAGATGATTTAAGACATGGCCTGCCACTGGTTTAAACGTCATGTAGCTCAACTTCCAGACTTCCCTGGTAAAGTGCATATCAAGCCAATTCCTGCAAGTGATGTGAAGGAAAATTGTATGTATGTGTTAATGTGATGTGTCAGAAACATCAACGATATCAGTGTGTGCTCGGATTTATTTCTTTAGGACGAATAGTCATCGTTCCATTTTCATTTTCTAAAATGCAACTACTGTATATATCAGGAGTTATTTTTAAGCTGCCCTGTTCGTCAAGATGCTTCATCCATCAAATACAAAGAAACCTTTTCATCAACTAGCTACTGGTACAAGCCCGATCATCTCTCTTTGAAAGTGTCTACAATCTGGAACGTTTGTGTTTCATTGGCAAATAACTGCAAACATTGGTTTTAGGGCTTGACAAACAAACAAACCAACAAATCAAACCTCCTTGGCGGAGGTAATAAAAAAGGATCAAAATCGATGCAGCAGAACCACAGATATTCTTTATTTTATTTCAAGCAACCTCCCTTGTCAAAACATGGTGACCACATTGCCCACAATGCAACTCGACCACTTGGATCTACTGGCCTCAAGCAGAGATGAGCAGCAGGTAACAGACGTCTGAAGCTCAATTCTAGTTTCAAACCCAACTGATGCTGAAACTTCACTTAAAGGACCTGTATCAGACTTCACAGCTCCCTCTGGAGCAAAAAAGGGTTTATACAACCTTTTTCATATACGACACAGAGTTCACCTTTAATGATTATATTTCGCTTCCTGGCTTCATTTGTATATCACAGTCTCATTCAAGTTTTAAAACTTGTACAATTTGAATCCAATAATCTCAATCACATATTCCTTAATGAAAACTAAAGTGATAGTTGAAAGGGATTGCACAACATTGCCATTGTAAAGGCTGATTGCGTCACACAGCTACTTCCCGTCTCAGCTTCCAGGAATGACCTACAAACGTACCCACAATACTGCTGACAATAAGAAACCTCGACCCCTTCATATCCAGCGAATCTGAACCATTTTCTGATGAAACTAAATTAGGGAAACACTTCTGCAAAACTATTTCCTGAGTCTCGATGAGTCTTTCCTGACAATATTGTGCAAGGAAATACTTTCATGTGTTTTGTAAGAAGGAATAAAAACACCGAAACATTTAAAAGAACTGAAGAAACCCTTCTGGGACATCCCACTGTCAGACATTTCTACAGTCTGGTCGAGTTTTGTTAAGACTGATTTAGAAAAGATGACGAAACAGAAGAGACGGAAACATCTGCATTATGTAATCCACAAAGAGAATTAACACCGTGTTACATTTTAACATGATTTTAATAAGAGCATTTAAACCATATCTGACTGCTTATCAGCTGTAACTGCAGATAGTTATGCATCAGCTCACTGATGAGCAGTGACAACAATATAATCATCAACTAATTCACCAAGGAAGAGATATCTGAAAACCCTCTATTATAAAAAGACAATGAATACATCTCTATTATCATTATTCAGGGGGAACACATTTATAATCTAGCAGGTTGAGCTGGGCCAAACAAGTGAAGTAGTGGGAAGTCTAGACAATCTGAAGCTATTATTTCATTTCAGAGCTGCTATTAATGTTAGGCTCTGATGTCACGGTCAAGTCAACAACAGGTGTCTCAAACCTGCATTTGTTGATTTTGGCCACTTGGGGGCAGCATAACAGGCTCACTGACACATTATCACCTTATAAATCTGATATGGGTAACGTGTTGGCAAACAGTTATAACTTATACATCCAGCAGACACTGAGCAACATCAGCGTTTGTTTAGAGTCATGTTTAAGTCCTTACTCATGTTGGGCAGCTAGCATAGAGCAGGTGTTTCAGGGCTTTGTTGCTGGAAACAGCCTTTTCCGCTTTCTACTAAAAATGATTAGATAATAATATAGACCCATTGGTAGAAAATAAATAAATAAATGTCTTCCATCAGTGGAATGTGCAACATGAATGACTGAAGTATGAGCCGAGGGGAAAACAACACAACATTTCATTTTCTTTGCTTAAGTAAAAATATGTGAATATATGTCCCCCTGATATCATAATGTGCACACTTGAAACATGGACATATAAATAACCAAAACTAGGTGGTGAGACAGAAAAAAAGTTACTTACAATATAGCAAGGCTCACAGTACGCCTTCTTCTCCACAGCGTAGAAAGGCTTGCCACGCAGCTTGGTGCTGCAGGTCATGCAGACGAAGCAGTCCACATGGAAGACCTGGTCCATGGCGGTGCAGCCGGTGCCTTCTCCCACTACGTTCTCTCCACAGCTGGCACAGCGCCCTGGGGAGAGGAAGAGGAGGGGAGGCTTAGAACAGATTCAGTAGAAATCCACAGATATTTGAGGTCAGATAACATTCATCAAGAAACCAACAGGCACATCCCACTCACTGAAAACACTACCAAGATCCAAACAAATGATCAAATCATGTATATTGTTATGAGCTGGAAAGTGTTTCCATGCACTGGCAGCTCTGATCATAACAAACAGCTCGAGCTGATAGAACATCCTGCAGCGTGCAGAGATTCTCTCACACTTTCAGGACAGTGATACAACCAGGTCAAATATCTATTATCCTGGAACTATTTTCTTACTATTTAGAAGAATCAAGTGGGGCTGTTCCATGATTTCTGTTATTGGTCCGAATCTTTATGGATTCCCTTATCGATTCCTGATGAATCATTTGGGTGGAAAAAGAGCACATATAGGTGTATTTGAGTGTATACGAGTGTTTCTTTCTCTTTCTGCCATGGCTCCGGTCCCAGATTCCAAGGCACCGGTTCTCACTGACTCTTGATTCCCATCCCTAAGTAGGACTGCATCTAATAATTATTTCCATTATCATTAAAGTGCGTGTGTGTTCTGGTTCCAGAAGTAAAAGTCCCATTCCTTTCTCCATAAACAATGTTAGGTGACTCAGAGTCGGAGCCAATCTACCGCTCGGTTTGACAAAGAGCTTTCCTTTTTGAAACAGCAGTCATTAAGTACTTCACTCAAGGAGAGAAGTTAACTGTGACTCTCACGGTGTTTCTTGGTAAGAAATATTCAATCACAGAGCTTAAACTCTACTAAATAAACAAATCAATCAAATTCTGGGTTCCTTTTGGATTCATTCTGCAACATCCAGATTCTTCTTTGGGGCTTTTTATTCCCTCTATTACATAGTACTTCTGGAGATGGACAGGAAACTGGAGAGTTAGAACATGGGGCACCCGCTCTACCAGCTGAGCTACCGGCGCCCCGGATTCTGTACTCATGGCTGGCCTCTTCTATAAAGCAGCTGAGGCTTATGGGTAGTGTGGTTTTTAGAGCCATCCGTCACGATGCAAAAAAAAGCAGCAGACATGTACCAAATACCAAAAAGAAAGCTCTTGACATAACAAGTGATCCGTCCCGTACATTTTACACACAATGTGAATTGCTTCATGTCCGGAGCCTCCAAAAGTTTAGAAAAAAGATGTGTCCCATGGACAGTTCAATTATTGAACTCCAAGCTCTGCCAATGGATTTACTGTTTCTTACTGTTATTTGTTATTCATGTTGATTGTAGTGAAGCCAAAGACAATTTCCACATTATAGACGATAACGTTTCTATCTATCCATCCAAACAAAGATGAAATCATTTGAACTGATGGCCATCGCGTAAATCTATAGGGTCACTAAATCATCCACAAGTTTCCAAGTCTATTCCAGGTCTTATTTGTCCAATCTGTTTTTCCTGATCAACAATCCAAAAACCCAAGAAGAGAAAAGCATCAAATCTTCACATCTGGAGGTTTTTGTTCAGCATTTTTGCTTGATAAATGGGTTAACGCCTATTTGATTGTCAACATAGTTGCTGATTAATCAGTTGTTTAGGAACCAGAATGTTTTTGCTACTTGCTTCCATTTATCGCTGTTGCCCATTAATCCACTTATACCACCGTGTTCCAAACTCATGGAGCTATCCCTTTAAATGCTTCATTTCCTGATGTCAGAAGTGCCTAATCTTCATTTTATTTCAAACACTGGATAAGGAAGGATTAAATACTATAATTATGGCACATTAAAGAAACTATAGACATCACCAAAGTGTGACATGGACGACATCTATTTAAAAAAAAGAAATCAGGCTTTAAATGATAAAAAAGAAAACTTTAGAAGTACAACCAAGTCTTTGTAAAAGGGGCACAAGTGAACTGATATTATTGCGCCAGAAAGGGCCTGATTGCATATTGGGGGACATGGCATTTGGATATCTTTAATTGAGTTGGAGATATCTTTAATTGAGTTTAAGATGTCCTCGACTCAATGCAAGTTATCTTCAACCCAATTAATAACACTGTCAATTTAATTACTGGTATCTTACAATAATAGGGTTTAAAAAGATATCTGAGAATGTTTTATTTTTTACATCTGAGGACAGATGCAATCTCTCAGAGGAAGCATGATACAGTATATTTAATTAATTCAAGTTCAGTTGTATGGATCTTTTTTTTGTTCCTTTTTACATTTTTTGCTTCATCTAAAGGCTGATTTGGGCGATGATTGACACTGTATGTTCTGAACAGAGCGGTTCAAGCGTGTTACAGACAGAGGCGAGACACTAACCGGGGGAGATAGAGTATCTGATTCTCGCATTTTCACAGTTCCACTCGCTGTTTTTCATATCAAAAAATTCAAACGGAGTGTAAAGCGGAATCTGTCTCAGGTATCAGCACAACTTTTGGAAGTCATATGTTGTTGAGATCAAATACCCGCTTGACTGCGAGGCCCGCTTAATGGTATTCTAATCTCAGATAACTCATTATCTTATTGTCAGCCTCAGAGAGGAAAAGTTGCTTAACGAATGACTGGATCCGCAACTTTTTCCAGTAACGAATCCTTATTTAAGCGCTGATGTTTGTGCCTCTCTTATAAAGGGATTCATCGTTTATTGACTGGGGACACATTAAGAGACAAAGGGCTGACAGATTGCTGTTGAAGACATTTAGCTGCTGACATTTTGAATTCTTATCACAGCAGCATTTTGTACGTTAATTTAGCGACTGCTGTCATCCACGACTTATAGCGCAGACATAAAACCTGCTATTGGTTTCATCTGTTCCCACAGCTCTATCCACACCTCAATTATGGCTGCGTTACCTACTGTACAGGGAGGCAGATTAAACAAACTAGTGAAGGCACGTCTCCGGGGGACATGTGGGTGTCAGTGGAATCACAAGCAGGGTAATCACTTCAGAGAGCCAGAGGGGAAGAGGCAGGGAGAGAGAGCGAGCGAGAGACGGAGACGGAGCACGTCGAGCCTGTTAGTGGCTTCAGATCACAGGCCATCTTCAGTGAGTGGATGAGAATGCCAAACATGTCCCACAGGGCTCCCACTTTAAATAGCGAGAAGGAAACCTCTCGGAAATCCTTTTCCTTTTGGCAGTCTGTGATCGCGAGGGCCCTCAGGAGCTATTTGTGAGCGACTGTGTGTACAGTGTACACAGTTTTACCAAACACACACACACACACACACACACACACACACACACACACACACACACACACACACACACACACACACCTCTCTTTGCACCAGACATGCCACACATGTAGAGAGTACATACAAACACAGACACATTCATCATATAGTGTAAGCAGACATGTCATGCTGCGTGCACACATCAGCAGCCCACACATACATTCACATGTAACAAAGAGCAGGGTTGTTTACAGTGGCCTCAAAACTACTGTATGCTTTTTCATTCCTGCTTATTACTCAGAAGGACTAATTCAATCTGGATAACAAGAGCCTAAAAAGCAAGACTACATAGTGAAATAGAAACGTCATTACATGTGATGTCATGTCAGACATGGCACTGCGATTATATTTCTTTAATAAAACAGAGAAGCTTTGCTTTAAGAAAGATTTAAACCTATCAAAGTTATTGTGATCAATCGACTAACGGTCAAATCCTTTCAGCTCTATTTTCAGTATTAATTAGTCCGTCCATTTCTGCAATGAATTCATACTTTAGTCTAAAAAATGTCAGAAAGTACTGACTGTCATTTCCCTTTCATTACAATTTCCATGAGCTCTGACCGTCAGTCCAAAACCCAAAGATATCAACTTTCACTGCTACATCTAGAAAAGTAGTAAATTATCTTGTTTGCGAGGTTGGAACTTGTGAATGTTTGTCATGTTTGCTTTATGAAAGACTTAAACGGTTAATTGATTGTCCAAATTGTTGTCAATGAGGTACATTTATCGCATGAACTTAACGTTTTTAGACTAAAGTTATCCCACTTGAGCTAAAAGAATTAAACATTGCGTTTCATTAAATATACAGCCAAACATTCATCTCTGAAGCATTCTTCTACTAGAGCGTCTTTCATCGTGAGGTGAGAAAATGATTCCACAAAGTGTAAAAATGTAAAGCTTCTCTGAGCGTCTGGAACATCTTTCCTCTGACACTCTTACTGTATGATAATGTTTTACAATGCTTACAATGCTTCACTTCAATAATTTTGCACGTCTGCGTCGGAAGTAAGCATTTTCAATTTTGGAGACACCACTTCAATTGACTTCTTGAATAATACAGGACAGCAATTGAAGCAACATCGTATTTACCCCCGTGGAGATGATCGCAAATACTTTCGAACTATTTCAGCTGGGCATAAAGGAATCATGAAAGGCCTCACCGCTCCCCAGCGTCCCTTTGTGCGGGGAATGGAACCAGAGCCTTAATATCAAAACTTCAAATAGTTCCTGTAGAACCAATGCAATGGTGACGGGGCGGGAGGGGGAGTTCATTTACACTTTACTCACTTTCTTTCCTTTCATTCCTCAACCCTCAGAAGTGTCTCTTCTCTGTTACATCGAAAGTCAAAAGAAGGACTGAAGAGAAAAATCTTTTCTTCTTTTCTCTTTTTTAAAGAAGCACATTCCCTGTGAGCTATAGAGGCTTAGAATGGTTAGACAATTTAATTGGATAAAAGGAAAAGATTAAAGAGGCCCTGACTCTGTTCCATAAATAATTGATTTCTAATGTATTTGTAGTGGCAGTGAGACGCTGTTGTTTGGGAATGGGGGATGTTGAGTGGCAGAACGCTTCAGATTTCCCTCAGTCTTTGCCTTCTTTGTTTTTTCACGCCGTGATATTGAAGCAGCATGAAAGGCAGAGAGGGAGCACACTTGCAGCTCAATTTGATCTTACATCGTCAGAAATCAAAGATCGTGCATGTAAAGAAGGATCGCAAGGAACTTTTTTGTGGGAGACCAAAACTTTTCACACTATGTTACTAAAGAATACAATTCTGCTGGTGCAACCCTTGCAAACCCCAAAGGCAAAGCCAGCAACTGTAGCTCGTATCCAAAACTAATAAAAGAAACACACAATCCATTTTGGGACTTCAACTAAAGTTTTGTGCTTGGATTAAAAATATCCGATAGATATGGTGATAAAAACAGATTCAACTACTGCATATGTTGTGGTCCAACATCACCAGCACAACAACGCTGAATGCTTTAAAACACAACTAATAGAGATGTGGCTACAGATAATTATCTTGCTCTACTTCACATTTTTACGAGGTGTAATTAAGTTTCCACCTGCTAATGCAGCATTAACTTATTGTGACACCTTGAAAAAGGTGGGACAAACAAAGATACCAAAATGTGATAAATTCTTCACACTTAATTAAAGACATAAACAATAGGTCAGCGAGTGGTTAGCAGCAGAAAATAGTCTGTCGAACACATTAGGAGTGTAACTGCCAGCTACTGAAGTGCCACAGGCCACGATTTGTGTGCCGTTTCATCTCTTTCCCCTCTGGGTTAATCTACTTTGTTGCTTCAGATTGCCCTCCGTGCAGCCTGACAATGCTGTGGCCTTCAGTTGCCTGAGTATGACAAGAGAAATAGCTGTCATCGCTGCATTTCAATCTCCGAAATGCCTCGTTCCTAACCCCTGCCTTTAATCTCATTCCCAATGTCAGCAAATAGCAATCTGCAGAACTGCTGCGGCGATGGTGGAGGATGGAGGATAGGCGAGCCTGTGCCACTAAGCATTACTGCACGGCCTGTCAGGGCCTGCGGCGGCGGAGCGAGGGGGGCTGAGTGTAGGTTACATGTTTTGGAAGCAGGTTGGCAGGAGCGACATGGAGGGGTGCCAGGGAGCGAGCAGGGCTGGCGAATGGGGTGAAAGAGAGAGAGAGGGGGGGGGGGCAGGTGAGTGTGTGTGTGTGTGTGTGTGTGTGTGTGTGTGTGTGTGTGCTGCACAATATACGGACAAGCTGCGAGTTCAAAGACGTCTGTGTGTTTGTATGCCGTTTATCCGGGCGCACCCGTGTGCTTGCAACTATGTCTGCGTTTGCGTGCATGAGCATGCGGATGTCTACTCATTCCTGAGGTCAAACGCTCACTCACAAATGAAATCTAGCAACGTGAGTGCCCGGAAGCCTCAGCTGGGCTCGCACGGCAGCTGATCTTGCAAGCCTCAGTGGAGCTGTCTCAACGAGGCAGGATAGCAAGCGCCGAGCCTGGCGGGGGAGGAAGAGGAGAGGAGGAGGGGGCAGAGAGGGGTGGGGGTGGGGGGGTGTTTGGTCACCTCACGTGAACTGCTGCCAAAAAGCGGGCTTCTGTCGCCGAGAAGAGAAGCCCCATGCTGGCACTCTGCATCAGCTGAGAAACTAGAAAGCAGCGTTGCGAGGTCAGCGGCAGTGCTGGGACGAGATAATGAGACAACACAAATGGCAGAGAGGACCCATAAACTATGCTGGGAAAACATGTTTTATGAAACTGCCCCCGCTGCTCAAAACAGTAACAGATATGATGAAGTATTGAAAACACCATGTGACCAATTACAAGATGATGACATAGCAGACAACTGCTAAGATCTCATTCATAAAAGAACAGAATTATAGACTGTTTAAACAGAGGAGCTGGAGGTTTTTGTAGAATCTTTTCAATCTGACACATTTGTAGATTTACAATATAAGCAACAATATTATTTACATAACAAAGAGGGGTCTTGGAAGTCAAATCCGTAGCCTCACACTGACATACATATGGCATTTCTCTTATAAAGGCAGCTACGATGGATCATCCGCTCTATTGTGTTGTATAATCTAGTCTTTTACAGTCGTATATTATAATCCACTGTAGGTGGTATAGTGATGCATGGGATTTAGACGAGTTGCCATGTCACCAGACCGCCTCATATGACGCCCCCTGCCCCTGGGTGGTCGCTGACCTCCTTCCAGCAGCATTATCCTCCTCTGTCTCATAGCGGTTGCTGCAACATACATATGCGTACAAAGTACAGCGCAGTACAACAAAGAGGCAACACTTAGAGGCTCTTCAAACTGAAAGGGCCTGTGAGGAGATTACTGTGGCAAATAAAAGGCAGGCAGGTTCAAACTAAATATTGTAGGTAAAGAAAATGTACTCTGTGGAATCAAGTTCATGTAATAGTGCAACTTATTTGTATGCATATATGTTTGTACATCAAGGTATGATACGTAACATTTACACATTAAAACGTCTAAATGACCAGACCTATGTTTTGAGTTGTGTACTTACATTATCCCAAATATTTGCAATAATTCTCAGACCCAAAGAAATCTGTCATTTTAATCAGTCACGGTCCGTTTCATTAGGTGGCCTTTGCGCACGCTTCATCATTGTGGTTGTCTGCCAGAAACTACCATACATTTAGTTTTATTATTTCTACTGTATTAACTTATTATTATTTTAATTGTATAAAATTATTTTTTTCATTTTGTTTTATTTAAATATTTAATATAATGTGTCTCTGCTCTTGATATATTTTTTTCATTTTAATTTGATATATTTTGATTGAGCAAAACCTGAGGTTACTGTGGCAACATCAAGTTTGGTGTTTGGTGTATCCGTTTACAAAGCCTCTAAAAAAGGCTCATTGTTTTAATAAAAACCTCCCTGATCTGACTTCATGCAGCATGTGCTGTTGTGTTTTTAGAAAGCCATCCCGTTATGTGCCAGTTGAATGCTTTTAATGTGAAGCAGCTGCAGTAGGAAGTGTTGTGAGTTAGCATTAGCATTAACTCTGATGTAGGTGAAGGAGAGTGAACAGTTCACAGTCAGGCGGACGTCAATGCGATAAAATCAACAACAGTAACGCTGGATTGAATGCATGCATCATTTCCAACAAGTCCTCCAACCCCTAAACCAAACAAATGCCTATAGCTCAATGTAACGGTCACAGTTTTAAACATGTGGTTTACCTTGTAAAACGCCGTTTGGTTAGAAACAGGCAACAAAACTACTCGGTTAGGTTTAAGAGAAGATCGTGGTTTGGGTTTAAATAAGTACAATTGTTGCACAACTTAAGTTACGTACGTTAATTTACTTATGCAAGTTAAAACTCCACCACGGACAATGAAAACTACTATATAGAGTACTCTAATACTATATAGAGAGGTAAGTTAAGTATGTAAATATATTAACTGGCTCTGACCATAAATACTTTCAAAAACAGGGTTTGACTTAATGAACATCATAAGGATGAACAATGTCAAAGTTTCTTTTACAGTTTAATGTAAAGTACTTTGACTGCATTTTATGTAGGAAATGTCTACAATCTAAATGTGGTATCAAATTGCATGTTCACAAGAGCTTTTGTTTTTTCTCTGTATACATGCCAAATGAGCATGACTTTAAAGGTACACCTTCCTGCACTAAATAGGAACAGTTAGCTGTTTCGGGGGAGATGGTTGGCCAAAGGCATTCGGAGGCTGTGGAGGTGGTAGTGGGGTGGGGTGGGGTGGTAGTGGGGTGGGGTGGGGTGGGGTGGGGTGTCTTTTTAAGCCAGCAGAAAGGTTTTACTCTGACACACATCCCACTTGTTATGACATGTAGAGGCACATCTAAAAGCAAACTCCTAAGAGGTTGCTGAGGGCGACCTCAGTAATATGCAAATGATTTCCACCAGAGTATCTTAGACAATGCACAAAGCTGTCTAAACTGGAAGCCTATTAATACATTAAGTTATGATGCTCAGATGTGTTATAAGGAAACAGAAGCAGCTCCACAACAGTGCACTGTGTGAACCTAAACTTTTTCTGGCCCAATTACCTTAACTGATCTGTTCAGACTACCCTGGCCTGCGCCGTTACTGGAGCTACGCTGCCATTTGTATCTCTTCCAAGATTCCTCATGAACATTTCAGGTGCATTATAAATTATGAGGGCTCCTCCAGCTGACATTATGAGGGAAAATGGCAAAGCCTGCCTTTTCTTCTTATCATAAAACAAAGGCTAGCTCAAACCAGAAGGAAAGGCTTTCCCGACAGCTCAGGGTCCTGCGCGGAGTACAGTATGCCCAGATGATTCTTATTTCCAATGACTATCTCTCTACCATCTGATAATAACATTACAAAAACATTTATGCTACTGCTCAAAAATCTCACTGGAAAATCACATCAATATTGATCAGATATTAAAATTTCACATCTTACTTGACTCTATACAGTGGAATACTGAAAGTCAGGAAGCACATGAAGGAATTCTCAACTTGTCATTTTGGTATAAAGGAGAAATAAAAACAGATTGTCTGCGGCAGCATGAACTACACTGCATAAGTATCATCATCGCTAATTGTAAATAATGCAAAGCATCTCATCCTTTCAATTATTCAGCTTTATGTCCTGGTTTTGGTTGACAGAAATGTAGCAATGACAAAATATTGTAACTTCCTCCGATGCACAAATGCCAAGGCATCTGTACTGCGAGCTGAGTAGCTGTGTCTTATTAGATTTACACAAACACAGTACACCTACGCACAACCTAAGTGGATTAAATATGACGGATGATGACATTTGGAGAAAAGGCTTTTTCAGATTACTCAAATCTAATCTGGAACTCTAAATCAGGACTAATCAGCTGCTTTTCAAAGAAGCTTCAATCACAGGAGGAATTTCTGGCTTGCAAACTGGGTTTCTCGGCGTAATTTTCAGGTTTTCTACAGTTTGAGGAGGGAGAACGGCTGCTTTTCATGTGCATGTTTGGCCACAAAGAAGAATTCAATGCCGTGCCTGCTGTAATTTGCTGGACTGAAGTTGATAATATTGTGTAACTACAGATGGAGCTCCACTGAGAAGTTTCCTTGTGATGTCATAGACTGTAACGCTAATTAAATTCAATTAACCCCCACTGGACCAATGACAACTCACTACAGCTCATCAAAGACATTAGTGACACCAATAAAACTTTGGCTATATGAAGACAAGGATCCAGTCCAGTAGTGCACTAGAGATCGCAGCCCCACTTTGATTAATCTTGTTAATTACTAGCCTTAGGGTTTCAACAACTGCTAGCCCTCTTCCCCCTGTTCCCCACAAAAAAAAGAAAAAGAGCCTTGTGTGCTATTAGATTCTTTGTAATTACAAAAGGCTCGTGCTCTGGGACTGATTATCCCTCAGCCCTGGATATACAGCAAAGAACACGCCGGACTAAAGTTAATTTTAATGTTACTGCGGTGGCTATATGTACATTATTCAGCGGGGGAGGACAGCGGCTCTGTGGATTTGCAGAGCAGCATGTGCCTGTGCTTGAACTCTCTCCTAATGAGTCCCTGCAGTCACCTCAGTCTTAGGCTCCTGCCCTCATCCTCTTCCTATTTGTCAGTGAATTCAGCTGTCGCCTTGTTTAACCACAAGATGACCCTCCTCCCTCCATCCCCCTCTCCTCCTCCCACTCCAGCAACATCCAGCCGCTGTCAGCTGGGGAAGCACACGCTATCCCTAACTTGTTCTGGCTACCTCAGCTCACATATGACCCATTTCTCAACTCCCATGTCCTTGCTTCACTAGCCTTCAGCCACTCAGCCTTATAGTTGGCAGATAGCGGCAGCTGCATGCATGGTATGGCAGTACACAGAGTTCAAGCAGGGACTGCATCGCATACACACTCACCTAAAAATGAGGCCAACAAGGCTTTGAGGGGCCATTCCTCTGTAAAATGACTACACTTTGCTTAAGCCAGCAGATCCATTTGACCTATGTCTAATGTGGACCAATTAAGGTCTTTACATCAGCGTACACCAACGTGGAGCCGAATATCCCTTAATACCAGTTAAATACATGTCCCTGTAGCTATAATACACCTACACATGCTATCATGGTGTGCTGTGTGATTATGTGCTGATATAAAGCCTGCTCCAGAGTCCTATTGAATGTATTGAGTGAGGTATCTAATGGGCATGGGAATTAATTCCAGGGCAAAGGGGATTAAAGGCTAGAGAAGAGAGCAGCAGAGGGATGGCACTCGCTGGCAGCAGAGGGTACAGAGGGCGGAAAAACACAAATGAAATATAAATGCACAGAATCCTTCGCTTTTGAATCCTATTTTGCAAAATAGTATTGAAATTGGTATTTTGTTTAATCCTGGCAGCTATATTTTTTTCAAATGAGAACAAAATTAAATATCAAGTGATTCAGAGAAGGAAAAAAAGGGGGAAATACTTTGAAATATACCGCTGGACAATGGAGTTTTATCAAAATCAGGATGTGTCATCCGTCCAAAGCCTTTATCTCTCATTCTCGTTAAACCCCGAGCAGCAGTCGTGCCTTATCCTTTGATCCCGTTGATATAGTTTTGAGACTCTACCTTGAGGACTGCTTCCCAGACTGCTAGATACGCTGCAGTGTCTACACTTGGAAATCAACAGATAAGAAGCACCAAGAATACAAGGGTTAACCTCATCTGTATCATACACATCTGCACTGTACTTCATCGCCTCCAGACATTTTCCAAAACCATTGTTCTTGAGAGACAAAACTAACTTTGTGGGTCACTGGGTGAGCTAATCTATGAAACCTCACGCCAGTTTTATTCTATTAACCCACTATCCCACATTGTTTTGATCCCAACTGTGGTTTGTAGCACAACCAGTAGTTTTGGACACATTTCTCCAGACCTTCTAGTCCCACGAAAAGTAACAGTGAAGAGTGAGCGAGTGAGTGCTCCTATAGAGGTAATAATACACGTTCTAATGTTTTCTCAACTGCTTATGTAATTTACCAGAGATGACACTTTTTCTAGCTGATTGATGTTTTTTTTTCTTTCTTCTATTGTTTTTTATCTGGTTGCGTTATTTTAGTTTTCTCAGTGTTTGTAAGCTGATTAGGGGTTTAGCAATATGTCTCTTTTATAATGTCTTTGTATAAAGGGAATATATCCCTTTTTACTTTTTGCTCTGGCGCAATTATATGTTCATGCAAAACACAAAATAGAGTAAAACATTTAAAATAAAAGCACATGTGTAAATCGTTTCCCAGTATTATTGTTACATGTGAATGAAACAGAGAATCATGGGATAATAATATTAGCCACAATGTAACTCATCTATGAATGACTCATTGTGGAGTGACTGTTGTGTCACAGTGGAGGATAGAAGACCACTTGTAGTAGAAATGATCATATAACTTCTGTTTGGTAGACCAAGCGCCTCAGGGACATTCTCCAGCATATCACTACAATATGTGATACATAACAGGCATCACGGAAAGGGATCCTATAACAATATGGTAACATTATGAGAAATATATTTTAGCTGAACAGTGCATCAGGGAACACTTTATTAATTGCTTTATTTTATTAGTTGTAAAACATATTTGCAGCTACATGCCCATTTGCAGTATTGTATATTTGTGTGTTTTTATGATGTGTTGTGTTATGTGTGCTGTATGTACTTTTACTGCTGCAGGTCTGTGACTAGTTAGCTAAACAAGCGTAAACGCTGTGATGCTGAAAGGATACCGTCTCTAAACATGGAGGCTCAATTTTGTTTAAATGTTTTCTTTTTATGTACATTTTTTTCACTAATTGCCAGCTTTGGTTGCCAGCTTGCTTAGTGTATGGTCAGCAGTTATATGTTGATATTTTGATGAAAAAAGCGTATCATACTAGCTAGAAATGTTTCCTAGTAGCAAGAAGAATGTAGCCACATGTCTTTTTTTTTTTTAAGGTTGCAATCTCGAAGATCACCGTTTTGTTCTCTTTGGCGGCACCTTGGTGGTATACCACCAATTAGCGGTAAATTCAGGTGTGTACTGCCACACACCTAGTTCGTAATACTGCAAATGCAAGGGCTTTCATCAGGCGGCCATAGGCTCAATCAGCATTGTGTTAACTTCTTCAGTGGTGGTGACTTAACAGACATTTATTCAAATGAAAATCTTCAATATTATTACTTTTAAATTCCAGTAATGTGCAATATATGATATAATTTAACTAGATACTAAACACCTTTCTAGCCTTCAAAAACACGGAACCCCGTCACAACTAACATCAAACTAAATCCATCAGAGCATGTTAGTCAGATGCTAAAACTAGCAAATGCTAATACTTCAGATGTGTAAAACTAGCGGTCATGCCCCATTACCTTCCAACGTAAATCTTAAAAGAATAAGCTTCAAAATGTGCATTAGGGTTTAAACTGACAGCACATTAAGTGGTTGAGCTTCTCTGTTGACAAAAATAGTGTGACACGAGAGGGTGGAGCTAAGTACAACCGAACACTGGATGAGACATTTTTAGACGACCAAAAATGTTACAATTAACTTTCATGAACTGAAAACACGCTGTGAAAGGGTGGCAGTTTAAAAACACAGACAAAACCTTAACAAGACAACACAGTGGTGGGGACCTGTCAATCACAATTTTTTCATAGACTTCTATACAATCTGACTTCTTTTTGCAACCAGTGGAGTCGGCCCCACTGGCCATTAGAAATAATGCAAGTTAACGACACTTCCTAATTGGCTGTGACACAATACCAGGACCCTGAAACCAAAGCAGCAAAATGGAATTCAGCGATCTGCAATTTCATTATTTACATCTACTGGGGCTTTTCCTAATGTGGCATGTCAAAAAGACAAACGCTAACCAAGTGTGTGTGAGACGGGTCATCTTTCTTACCAAAATATTCCTCAGATGGTGGGTTGTCCATGTCAAACAGCATCTTCTTGGTCAGGCGCTCCAGCTCGTCCTCAGGGTGGGCCATGTGAGCACTGCCCTGAGAACCGGGGGAAAGGAACATAGTTGTGATTCACAAAAGCCGACTGAGGCAATGAAGAACATTTCAGCAGTTTCTTTCATTTATTTCCACCTCACTGGAGAATGTCACCTGTGGTGGAAGAATATATTGCTTAACAAAATATGTCCAAGTTCAACTTAAAGATTCAGAAAAAGCCTGACTTCAATAAATCAGGATGAAGCACTCTCTCAAGGTCAAACAAAACACATTCAGTGTAATTAAAATGCAGTGGATGGTCTTCCGTCTGCCTTCCCCCTCTGAGATATCTGACCCTGGCTCAGGCCCCAGTGGTGTGCAGCCCAGAAGGTTGTGCATATCCTTCTGTGCAATACAAGCATGTGGAAAAAAACTGTGACCCTGACTAATCCTTGTATTTTGGAAAAATAATGATAACGGAAGGAAAAGAGGAGGCAAACATTAAAGGGAAGCTACTTTTAAGTCTTCTACATTTGGGTGATAGGTCAAGAGATAGTTATTTATTTGTTCTCTGAGCACAAAAGACTTTAGGTGCGAGCTGTATTGAGGCCTAATCTTTAAGAGATTTCAGAAGGATGACATAACTCTCTGAAGATGCCACTTCCTTCCTTTCCTTGTGAGCGTGCCCTCCCTCTTATCATGCAGTCTCTGACATCTGCCTGCTGTGTGTCTGTATGGGGCTGACGTCTTGTGCCTGACATTTTCTGCCAATCATCCGCAGATCCCCAGAATACAACGTCCCACATCCCCCAGCCCCGGCGCCATCCCGTCACAGGTGTGTGTCCTTTGCAGACACCCCGGAGGCCTGAACTTGACTCTTTTCGTGCTGTGCGGCTGAGCTTTTTCAGAATTCAGTGACACGCCGTTGACCTTCCCTAGATCTGCGGGCCGGCTGGATCTTTACAGTATATTTGATTTTCAATATTGTGACACGGGCCGAGATCTGAGCTGACCTTTGAGGTGCTCCTAATTGTGACATCTGGGAGCCGGGTGGACGTTAGCAACGGGACCGTGGTTTACTGTGTCACATAAAGGAATCAGATTTGTCAATAGGATATTGAGTGAAGAAATGTTTTTGTGTTCAGAAGGAAAGAGTAATTACTTCTGGTATTATTGAGGACTACATTTGTAAGTATTTATTGAATAATATTTTAATTTATACAGCAATTTTTATAATATTATGTATATATATGTGTGTGTGTATACTTGTATTTGTATGTAAACAGCCTCGCTGCTGCATTTTGCCCCAATAGTCGACGAGTTAGAAAGGACTGAGTAATGCGAGTTCAGAGGGAGTTACAGTAGTCTAAGTGAGAAAAGATTAAGGTAAGCACTAGAAGTTTCTCGCTGAGTATTGGTTGATTTTTGCAATGTTTCTCATACTGAAAGAAAGAAGACTGAATGGCTTTTTATTAATATGGAGGTTCAAAGTTCAAATGTTCAGAAATTACATTAAAATTCTTAGAGGCTGTCTAGATGTTCGAGGGGCCAGTATATTGATTGACCACAAGGCCTTCAGTTTTGTCCAAACTGAGGAAGTAAAGATAAATAAAGTAGGTGCTATCGGAACAATACATTAAAGGTGGTAATGAAAATGTAGTAGGTTTGCTGTGAGAACATGCAATGTAGTTATGTCCAGACGAGGCTAAATGCTGAGCTCTGATTATGTCCACTATGTATCAAGGAGCGTCTAGAACTTTATGATGCATGTCTTTAGCTTGGTCCGGCTCAGGACGCAGCGGGCTGAAAATGGAAGCCCAAACAGAAGGCCTCATTAACTGTGAGGGATCGACAAGTTCGACGTGCAAATCTTTCTGCCACGCCGGAGCGCTCTCTAGAGAGAGGCTGAGCTTGTAGATTCGTTGGCACCTTGCGCCTCCTCAGCCGCTCAACCATAAGGCCGGGATCACATCATGGAGGATTAGAACGAGATAAAAGAAACATTCCACAGTGGTTGGATATTCCTCTTTTGTCGCCTCAAATTACATGGCCTTTAAAAAGAAAAGAAAAGATAAACAATGGTGCGTGGAGGGGGTTCAATTCTAATACTTCTACCTGCACAAAATAAAAGTCTGTACGATATTCACACACTTTAAAGAAGAGCTCTTGTTGTCAACAACCTGCTCATTATGCCTGTGTTGTTACTTTGAGACAGTGAAGAGTACGATTGAACACTATTAATCTTAGCTCCACATCCAAAGCACATTGGAGAGGGAACGAAATGCTACTATTACCAGAAACAGACTTTTGAGTTTAGGCTTCATTTATAGCTTATCCACTCTTTGACACCCCGCAGCAATGCACTGCCAGAGAGTTTAAAGCACCTTGTTAGGAAGTCTTTTGTGACAGCACGGAATAATTTTTAACTTGAATAAGAGAAAGAAATTGCTTCCCTGCATGCTTTATGATTGCTTCGCAGTTTCTGTTCACCCATTCAGAGGCAACAATAGAAACCATACAGCAGCTATACGTGGTGCTGCAGACATGATTTTTCAGTTACGTCTGGCTCTGTTCAGTAAATTGTTTTCCTACGCCCTCCGGACACTCAGCCGAGGTTTCATTGAAGTTAGTGCTTAAATTCAGTGTCGGCTGGGTTAACAGCTGCACCTATTTTCCACTGTTTTCCCAGTATGTCGAAGCTTATAGTTTCAGGTCATCTGCCATCTGCTTTATAATGGCAAAAAGCCTTTCGGCTGTAATACCCCTGAAAGGCATCCTGATGGACCATCAAATGCCATCCACTTGACAAACCATTGTTAAATGCCAGACCACTTAAAACAAAAAACAACAATAACATGTGTAAGTGACCACTGTTGCGTGCTGCCTGATGCAGTGAAAGGTGAGCAGACAAAGCCGAGTCTGGGAGCCGATCACTGCTCCACTGCCACATCTATGAATAAAGCTGTGTGCGCCACCCACTGTGGAATTGGCATTGTGTCAGAACTGATTAAGTGAGGAGAGGAATGAGGGGGTCAGTACACGCTCTCACCTGATGCCCTGACAGCATCGTGTCCCACTAAGAACCAAACCTCAGGCTCTATCTTTCCTGCTCCTACTGCAGTGATAGAGAGTGAATGGGAGAGACAACTGTTCTCAGGGCATCAGATCTACACCTCTGTTCGTGGAGGTGGAAAAAAAGAGTGCAGGTGAACAGGAAGATGGAAGCATTTGCATACCATCCCCTTCTATGGCACAGAACATATAGATCCGACAGAAAGAAAGATGTAGGCTTGTTGAAAAGGGGAACTGGGGTATTGACCTCATGCGTTTCAGCAACAAGGAAGTGTTATTTTGTCTTTAACTTCTGAAAGTGGGAATATGTACTGTTGTGTAAATTGCCATCTTCTTCTGCTTGTGATCATCTTGCACCTGCCTTTTAGCAAATATCTAGTTCTATATTATAACGTACAGTGTGAAGGGCTGCCGGGAAGAAAATGAGACCTACTACAGCAGTCTGACAAACTTTGGCCGATATTTTCACAATAGCTGTAATAAGATCAGTTGTCCTGCACAACTCTGAGATCAACTGAGCATCTTATTGTTAAAACAGTCATGGTGACTGGTCAGACTGTGTTGGTATCTATGATCTATTATGTACTTATGATCTCTGCCAGACGTAAGCCTGTAGGGAGAGCGGTGTGTGTGTGTGTGTGTGTGTGTATAGATAATCTCTCATACTACTGGACCCATCAGCCTAATATTTCTGTGCACATTTATGACTGTGTGCTCAATATCTTCTCTGGTTGCGGTGATTCACAATTTTTGAAAAAAAAACGTATTTTATTGACTGTTTTATACGGTCACTGACTTTCACTCCTCTTAACCGACTGGTAGGAGCCGCAAGTGATCAACGGCTGCTTTAGTAGCAGAAGGCATTTACGGCATTCATAGAAAAAAGTTTGGTCTCATTTTGAACTGGAGCATCTGCAGATTAATTCCATACTCAATATGTTATGATCCTCTAAAGTTAGGCACGAGACCAGATGAATAAATCCTAATTGGCTCAGGAGGCGGTTATCATCTATTGGTTAGCTGGATCATCGCAGAGAGGTCCAAAATTGTTGGGCGGCGAGCCCTTATGGCCGTAGTAATTATGACAGCAGCAAAGGAGGAAGTCAGTTGACGTAATATAAAGACAGAGTTTGGGTTGGGAGGTGATCCGGGTGGAAGGGTCAAACAAACACAGGATTTTGAAAGGTGAAATCAAAACTCAACACATTGACTTATTTAACGTACGTTACTTAAGTTACGTAACAAATGTACATATATTAACCCGTACCATGATCTTTCACAGAACCAGCCAAGTACTTTTGTTTCACAACGTTAACCACGTGTTGAAAACTGCGACCGTCACATGCAGGTCGGTGGGGTCTCTCAATATTGACCCATGTGAAGCATTAAAATGGTAGTGACAACAGATAACAGCCATTTAATGGGCTGATAACATTTGAAACAGGTGCAGTATAATTACAGTATATATTTCCTTAGACACGGAGGAGGAAAACTCAAATTATAGTTCAACTTTTGAGGAATCATGTATCTGGTAGCTGTATCCTAATATTTAGGCCAGTACTTTCTTTTTGCACATTTCAAAAGCAACATGCCACGACAATGAGATTGAGAGCCGCTGCATAAACAGCACTACCCACCGAGCTGAAAGTGATAACCAGAAGGGGAAAAGTACAAATGCTGTAGAGAGAGTCCAATGAAAGACAGCTGCTAAATAACACTAATCTGTGTCTAAACCTGCAGCTATCTATCAGCTGTGCATTGCTTCCGTTTGACTTCCTGCAAACGCAATATTGCACCTTAAACCAAAAGCAATTGTCTTCCCTTTTACAATAGCTTCACATTTCCTGCGCCATCAGCACAAACTAAAGAAAGACATAATCACTCACAGACATATTTATCCACAGATTAAATGATGATGGACTTTACAATACAAAATGTTCCTTAGTGTCAGTGGAGCCGCAGCTTTAACTTGGGCTTTTAAAAGAGAAGCTTTAGTCAGCTCTTGATCTGACATAGTGGCTTTTTGTATCCATAAATCACAATGGTATTATTTGAAATGGACACCGAGTCTTCTGGAAGGGAAATGGCTCATTAAAATAATAGTAATGATAACAACAAATGGACCATTGCAATAATAGTAAGAGTTGATGAGGAATAGGAATTTTATATTGAATTGGAATATCTAAAAAAAAGCATTTGTTGCTGCAACACTAAACGAGTGATTATAGCAGCTTAAGCGACTCTGTTTTACCAACACAATGAAAGGATTGCTGGATCAGTCACACAATCCTTCCACTGAGTTAGTGTGTGTGTTTGCGTGTGTGTTTGTTAGTGTTTATGAGAAGGGGGGGGGGGGGGGGCGCCAGTATGTTGTCTGTGTGGAATCAAACACTTAAAGATGCTTCTTATTATTTTTATGGGTGTATTAAGAGCCGTTTATAGTGGATGGCTTTATTTGAGTCCACACTGCAGAGACACATTTTCTCAACTGACTTTTGAAAGCAAGTGTTTGTGTCACTGTGACACAGCAGCGCACCTCAATAGAAACCTTGAAGAGCACCTCGTTAATTTGATTCAGTCTTTCAAAACTGACCAGATAGAAGCAAGAGTTTTATTCATGATAATACAAAGTACAGCTCTGTTTTGATTACACAGGTAATGTCACGATGTCGCTTTCATCAGCGCTAGTGCGCCGCAAGTATTCCACTTCAAATAAAAGTGGTTTGTCTGGACAAAAATAATATTTTGAGGGAAAGTTGCGTTGTCATTTTTCTGGCAGCTGCATGTTTATTTGAAGAATGTGTTAAGTCTGCGAAAGAAATCACATGTTAGTGGCCTTATGTAATCCAGTTGATGAATTTTCTGCTCGCGATGTTAAACAGGTTATGAGTAATCTGTAATGCATTGAGAAGAACCATCACAGCGCTGCGAATTAAGCTCAAGGCCACCTTCTGAGGAGGCACAGATAAAGTATACATTCTCTACAAACAAAATAGGTCATGCTGTTTCAGCTCCAATTAAATGCTGAGAAAAAAATAACAAGTCAACTGTAGAGCAGCTGTGTACAGAGCAGCCGACGATAATTAAAAATTAACCAATTCCATAATTGACATTTTCCGCAGCCATTCACATCTTTGCTGTAAACTGAATTCATATAGAAAGGGATGATGCATTTCAGAGTGTTCGCAGGAATGTAATGTATGTAGAGGGGCCTTTCAGGGTTTGTAAGATTGTGCGTGTGTAAAAACTAGGTCATCTGTTCGGAACTGACACATCCCCCTGCAAACAGATATTTGAAAATCTGAGAGTGTAGAGAGGGGAGCCACAAGCAATCTGAAAAACAAAACAAAAAACACAACAAAAACAAATGACTGCACAAATCGTTGGGATGGAGATAAAACTTATTTGGCGTCTCTTTGTATACCATTACAATCCTGTGAATGTAGCAAACGCCACATTACACAGGATGCAGGTTTGCCTGCATGGTTTTGGAGAGAGTGAAGTGTTTCCTCATGTGGTAGCACGGATCTAAATTTAAGCGCATGTGGTGGACATAATGAAGAGTCTCACAGGTTATGTCTTCAAATCGATGTATTGGCGACCTGCACTTCCCTTTTGTAACACACAGTGCTGCCCATCTCCTGTGTAATTTCGCCTCCTGACAAACCATAATATATCCTTCTCCTATCCACCTTAACTACATGGTAAATGTGAATGACACCCTGAAGCACATCTGTTGACCACTAAAACACTGGAGCCAACAATACACAAAGCCTGATCCGCTGAGGGATGCTTCCATGGTGGGAGAAAATAATGTTTAGAAAGTGTGCACGTTTCATGGAGCCAGGGGAGGATAATAAAAGTCCTTTTGTGGACAGAGCAGGATGTTAAGAGGGCAGAGAGGAATCTAGTTTCAGCAACAGTCAAAAAAGCAGAGAAACTTGTTCATGTGGAAGACTAGTGAGGTGTGGAAACAGACAGGAGACCATGTCTACAAGGAGCCAGCAGGGGCTGCTGTTTATGCAGGTGGTTGGCTTTGACTGCCTGGCTGTACTAAACCATGAAAACAATATAGTATGTAGATTGTACATGGTGGGCAAACTGCTTGGATCAATACACTAGCACAGTCAGTGTCACTCAGTCGAACAGTTGCTTTTTCCACTAACCAAATGAACCCTCTCAACCCCGAGCAATTTCAGGGCAGTTTTTGCTGCAGTCACATTTTAATTGCCTTGTTTTCACTGCAATATATAAGACCTGCACCTCTATGGAAACAACACAATCATAGCTAAAGAAGGGAGCACTCAAAAATGTCTTGTGTGCAGTATAACACAGATATAACACCATAAAGCATTAAAAAAAAGAAAAAACACAAGTTGAAATATACTTGTAAAAATAATCACATTTGAAAAGAAAATGGAATCTAAATATAAAAAAAAATAGAAAAAGTGTGAACAATATTTGAAAAAAAATATGGGCTTCACATTTTAATGTTCGATGAGACAGAATCAAGTAATTTTGAAGAAACGTCACCATTTTAAGCTTAGTTTGGTGACTTTTCCTGACGGAAGCGTTCGTCACTCGTGATTCGTTCAAGGACCGTCTGGAATTTGAAAATCCAACGATAATTTCTCTTTTTACAGTTTCTTGCTATGATAAATGTTGTACTTTTGTCAATGTTTAAAAGAAAACATGCCTTCCAAGGGTGTGGCTTTCAGATGGTTTTAAACTAATTATTTAGATAACGTTTTCACACACACACACACACACACACACACACACACACACACACACACACACACACACACACACACACACACACACAAAAGAGGTTAAAATACTTTTATTCACATGTTTAAATGTGTTAGCAAAATTATCCCAATACAGGTACTACATACATAGATGTATTTGTTGTTAGTCGTATGAGGTCTTGCATCAGTATCTTACGGACCATATTTACAACTCCAGAATAAACTCAGTACTGCAGGATACGATCTGCATCCCTTCACTGCAGGGCAGCAAGGAGAGGTTGAAAATAAACAAACTGCTCAGACATTTTAGATTGCCGAGGCTCACTGAACTGCAATGACAGGTATCGATCCGGCCAGTTATTTACCAGCCATGCTGTTCGTCTCAGAGGGGGCCTGAGGAGAAGAGGGTGGCAGGGCCTATTATTTATAAGCGCTTATGTGACAAACACTTCTGATCTACTGAGAGGTTACCACTGACCGAATGAAGCGACCAATCAACAAACAAACAACAACAAAAACATGGAGAGAACACAGCTCGTTATTTCTGAGAGAAACCAACACGTTAATGTACAAACAGCAGCTTTACGTAATGTAAGTGATGACCAAATTAAAAATCAATTTACTTTGTTAAGTTTCTGTAATAACTAGAATAATAATTAGGGAATTAGCTCTACACTTTTACGTTTTTAATTGATATCTCTTTATATCTCTGCCACTCCAGATATGTTCAACCTCACATAAGCACCAACATGGTCATACGCTCCTCAGTAACCGTTTGGACATATTAAAACTGCAAACGTTAAGAGAACATGCTGAACAACAGATGGCAGTGAGTTTTTCCAACGCAAAGATCTTGTACTTTTAGAGTAATCTTTGCTTACTACCACATACACTAATGAATATGAAAGAATAACATTAGAAATATACAATAATCATTGAAACAAATCTGTTTATTTTGGGTTCGTACTGTTGTAGTAAACCAGATTAATTCAGCCATGCTAAAGTAACACAAATAAATATGAGTGACAGATGAACAAAGCATTAGTCCATCAATAAAGGGCATCATAAATCACCTAAAGGTGTCAGAAACTTATCATAGCAGGAAAAGAACAGGTGTTACTAATAACATTAACGATGCCTCAGTTCCAATTAGCCATAGCAGTATGCTAGCATACACAATGCAAAGGTCCCGATAGCGGCTGACCTCACTTAACGTTAGCTGCATCTGTGTTTGGCAACACAAAATGTCCTCTGAGAGAAAGGCCAACAGTAATGTACCACACATGGTCCCAGGCTCTGCACTACTATAAATTGCAAAAGGAATTCACTTTAATGATCAAGGTGTGGACAGTAGGCTACAAGATATTACATGATATTTCAAAGGTTCCTTGCAGAGTTTTCTCTTTTAATCAATTATTTCCACAGTAGCGAAAGGCTATCATAAAATATCTATAGATTTGACCATTAATTCCCTTAACATAATAGTCCCCCATATGTATCAACACTGTTAGCCTTAATGGACCTCATTTGTTTGGGTTGTGGCTGGTGGCTGTGTTTACATCTGAGATTTGTTACAGCCCTGTTTTAAGCCTGAAGCAGCTTCTGCAATGAAGCTTTCTGATGTGTTGGCATGAGAGTGAACGTAAGGAGATCCACTCTCCATCACTGACCTCGAGGATCAGGTCGAGAGGACTGACCTTTAGTCCATGAAACATGCTGTAACCAGAGCCTGTGTGGACCACCACCAACCACCATGTCATCCATCAACATGGTTGTAGGCACAACAGTAACTATATGGAGATTCTTGTATATGCGCAATGCTAGAGGCATCCAGCTGATCCCTGTCACACAGTCTGACCTGCATTAGAGTTGTGATGACTTCTGATGATGGGACAGGAATGAGTGCTGCATGGTTACAAGGTACAAGGCAGTCAACTGATACGAGCCAATAGAATGAATAGTCCACTCTGACATGAGCAGGGAGGGTGAGAGAATTTAACTGCCTCATGTGGCTTTTCTGTAGTATGTGACAGGGTCTCTGCATGGCCACCTATTCAAATATTTTGCTCTTATTTATTTTTATCTTAAAGGGATAGTTTGGATATTTTAAAGTAGGGTAGTCACTGTATTACCTACAGTAGATGGCGGTCGGCACAAGCCCAGTTTGGAGAAGCAGACCGGAAGCTAAGCGATGTACTGCTATTTTTACACGTCTCACATTATGTTTTTATTTTATTTCTAATTCTAGAAATTAGAATGGGGAAGGCTTTACACTATTAGTGCAGATGTATAATAACACAGTGTATGCATTAAGTTACAAACATCCTTTTCAAGCTCCTGTCTCTAAGATCTTAAAGATTCTCCGTCAAGCCAAGAAATGTCCTCCTAACTCACTATTGATATTTTGAAACCTCAAAGTTCACAGTCTAGTTTAAAAACATCAACAACACATTGTCATGCACATCCTTTCCGACCTGATGCCTGTTGCAGCTTTCAGTAAAAAACATGTCTATGATGTTTATGTGCATGGAAATTGGTGCCTCCAAGAGGGGTTGTATTTTACTGCGTTTACACAGCAGTCAACTTGAATGACCCCCTCCCGTGGTATTCACTACTTGATTTTTAAAAACTGAAAATAATTCAAACACATTTGTCAGGATTCAAGGAATTATGCAAAGCGTTTTGGTGAGTAACACTGAATGTAAACAGAAACTTTGTTTGTTACAAGAAAGCTCTAGTGTACCTTTGAATCACTTCAGCTCACTTTATTACATGAGGGGATTGATAATAATGAACATGCTATTTGTCTTTCTTTGTGTAATCTCGAAACAAAGAAAGTGTTGAGGGCAGAGCAGCTCACAGTTGTAATTAGATTACAACTGTGTACACACACACACTTTTTTTGAAAGCTCCACTTAACATTAATTTGGCAGAAATTTCTACGCAGAAATAGAAATCATGATTTTGTCCTTAAAACACGAAGGCATGTGAATAGCAAATAAACAAATGTGTTGAGGTGCAAAGTGATCATTTAAAGGCTTCTTTTTCTGGTGTTGTGTTTACACTTTATGGTTTAGTAAAAATAGAAAGCAGCTGTAAGGAATTCTAAAGAAGTATTTATTTCTTTTTCGTGTAGCCAGAGGGAAATTCTGTAGATAAGACTGAAGAGAAAAAACACAAAAAATATGTGGATGAGCTTTCGTTGTAATGGTTTATGGTGCTGTGAAAGAAATGAAAACGTATTGGAATCCAAAAAAAATGGTGTATTATATCAATCACTGATCTGAACCAATTTCCTATGGGGTTTTTTTCTTTCAAAAAGGCTACTCCAAAAACATTTGTCTATCAATTCGTCTATCAATACATACCATTTTGTTTGCTTGGTTTAGAACAAAGTGCAATTTGTTTCAAGGTGCATCTCTAAACAGAGAAAAGATCACAGGGCTGCATATAACATGTCTTCATCTTGTTAAAGCCCTGGGCTCTCACTTTGTAGTTACACGTTACACCCTGCGCCAAGCAAAGAATCCTCTCTGGTAATCTAGAGCAGAGCTGGTAACCCTGCACTCAGTCAGCTTGCTTTTTAAAGAGCTGCTCATAGTTCTTAAGTGTAGGTCAGCTGGGGTCAATCACCTGAGGAGAAGGCACCATATGATGTAAACACTGCAAGTGTTCACACCTGATCGTCTTTCCAGGCATGCATATAAATACCTCTCCAATAAAAGAACAGCCCCTTTTACTGTAATACTCAGACACTGTTGAAAGAGGACCATCTGAAAGTGTTATGTGTGGTTGAGTTTCCACATAGAAAAAGAAAACCATTAGTTAATCATTGCCAAATATTTTGTTTTTGTGGAGACCCCCATGGGTCTGTCCTCGGTCCCCTTTCATTCCCGATTTACATACAACCTCGGGGGCATATCTTCCACTGAGTACAGTAATATTGATTTTCATTGATATGCAGAGGATATAAAACCGTATGCCCCAATATAGCTTGGTACTACCTAAGGTTTATATTTTGTCTTGCTTTGCTGATATTAGGAACTGGGCGTCTAAAAATGTCCCGACCTTGAATGAATTCAAATGAGAGATCCTTATAATTACCCCTTCTGGTCCCTGTTGATTTTGGTTGATCTTAGCCTTAGCAAGAAGGAACTGGTGTTTATGATATATTCCAGTTGCATGTGCTGGTAAAATAGATTGCATACAAAATCAGGAATTACCATTTAATTACATAATAAATGAGTAAATGTTAAAGATGATTTCTCTAGTAATGTTTAAAGAAAGTGAATTACTTATTGTAATGGATTTTCACCGTTGTCGCTAACTGCATTGTTATGGAGGTGGGATTTTTGTTTCAGTTTTCCAAACACATTAATAAGAGTTTATGTCATGTCATGTCACATGTATGAAAATGATCTTTTGGGCATAATCCTGATGGCACCATATGCAAATGTTCTTGTGCAGGTCAAAAGCCAAAGTGGCCAGGACTGGAAGGCAGAGAAATGTCAGATATTTAAACGTGTTTGACAGTTGAAACCATCATTGACCTTCGAGAGGGCTTTAACTGGCTGCAGGGATTGAGCAGTGTAAAAATAATCCTCCCCTGTCAAACGTCACTCAAGCTCAGCAATAACACAAGTCATCATCCAGCTTAGTTTTCCTCCAATTTCGGGATAGACGAAGAGACTCGTGGAAATTGCTATGTTAACCGGCAGCCATGAAATCTGTTAATTTTTTGGACTACAACAGAGATCAAACACTGGTGGATTTGGGTAATTAAGCATCCTCGGTGCCTGTTGATGTGAGGCTGTTCTTACACCTTTGTTTTACGTGTGAGTAAGGACAGGTTGGGGGATTGGGTGCTGGGTGGCAGGGGTGACAAGGAGTGAGGTGGGGGGCAGAGCAGGCAAGATATTCAGAACAAGTGTAGATCATAGAATTTCATCCCAGGACTTCATCTTGGACTTCTAATGACACTGACCTTCTATGAATACCCTTAATTATGTGGAATGATCTCTTGAATAAAGTCCTCAATCAAAGTCACAGACCCCCTACTGAGACAGTCTTGGGTATTACATAAAATCAACTCTAAGTAACTGAAGATGGACAAATATGTAAACAGTTCCTTTAATTGACTATGTTTTGCTTTATTTACACAACAGATTAAAAGAGGCACAGCCCACTTCTTTTAAGTAGATTTAACACCAGTTGTAAGAGGTTATGCACATGTCACGACATCGGGTCAAGCAGAGTGATGATCACAAAGGCAAAGTTGACAGATTTTTATTTCAGTCTAATCTTGCTTTTATAGTGTCTGGATTACTGTGGCATTAAAGAGCTGCTATACTGGACACAAATAAATAAAAAGTCAGATTAGAGCCAAGGTTCGATACAAAAGTTCGGGGTCGGGTCAAACATGATGTGACACCACAGAGTCATTTACAGCGCATCATCAGCTGAATGTGTGCATATGGAGCATTGCGTTTCCTGATATGTTTTCAAAGCATTCAAATAAAGCACGGGGGCGGGAGGCACAGAGCCCATTATTCTGCTACAGTATATCCTTGAGAAAGGAAGATAAATATATATATAGCTTACACGCTACATCTGTAAAATTAGTGATTTGCTTTTATCTGAAATCAAAGAGATGCTCACAAATCTATTAAACGCCACCTTTTGTTTTTTAATAATGCATCATACTGGGACCAAAGCGAGCTTTTCAAGCAAAATGTAGACTTTTGTTCTGAACAAATATAATTAGATTTATTTTTAAGATACTCTGTGCAATGTTGAAGCTAATTTGTATTTAGTAAAGTACAGTCCTTGATGAGCTTTTCCCAGGGGCTGGGAGGCCCAGTTTGTATTTTGAACCAGCATAAAATCCTTGAATTAAGGAAAACTCAAGGGCCTCGCACTTTCCAGAGATTGTCGACAGCTGAATGTATTGAGATTAGAATAGCTGTCTCTGTGGCATAGACTACTCTGTTCTGAGAGATGACAGTATTTTGTAATTTTTCTCAGTCATGTACAGTTCTATAAAAAGGTCCAATGCCTTCAAAAAAGATTAAATTCGATGCTTTTTAAACTTATTATGAATACGTTTTTTGTGTTAGTGGCTATTTTATTCCATGTGCATTAAATGGTACAGCAACGACCCTGTTAAAGAATGGACTCCAAAAATCAAAAATGTCAAAAAGATAAACATTTATCAGGTTCTTGATATTAGACAGAATTAGACAGAGGCCAGGCTTTCATCCAAATGTGTCACACAGAGGAGGTCTTAAATATGCACTTGATGGCCACATAGATTCAATTGTGCTAAAAGACTGATGCTGCACGTCTCGGCAAAGAAAGTCGTCATCCTCATCAGTTTGTGATCCGTGTAAAAGGCGTGGAAATAAGAAACAGTATTGTTGTGGCATTGCAGTGTAGTACTAGTTGATGGTGTTATACATACGAAAAGGAAATATGTAACATTAGACTGTCATTTTCTCTAACATACCGGTAAGCCTGTTTGGCTTCTTAGCCTACAGCGACTAAAAAGTATGTTTTCACTTTTAACGTTACAAGAAAAAAGGCTTTTAGGATGCGGACAAATGTTATCTCGGTTAAGGCCCTGTCACACATATCCGTATGACAGAAACGTATGCCGCCGTATACGAAATATCGGCAATAGGTTGATATAAATTAAGGGTATGTTGTGATCGTTTGAAGGACGCAGAAGTTACGCCAAACACGCCAGACAAGCACAGTTCTGTATGGCAGAAACATGCCAGCGTATATGAAAATTTGCTAAAAATGTGTCAGAGTCCAAATACGTCCAACTTTTCCACAGCGGTGTTGTAGCTGACGTATACATAACGTATACATAACAAATTATTATACGTATGTCAACATTGATAACAACATTGATAGCGTATCACTTACTTATTTAAAACGTATCAGAGCGTCTGGCCAACGGAGCTGGAAAAGTGCCATCTGGTTCACGTCATGCTGATGCTGGATAACGGCTAAAATGCTGATTGCTAGCTGTACTGTAGAAACACGTTTAATAAGTTACTCCGTCGTCAGGCATAATGTTAACATAGGGTAGGAATAGAGTATCCACTCGTTATCAATACATTGGCTGTAGGATTAACTGTCAGCCGACGTAGCCTATATCTAACGTTCCTCTAACGTAGTCACGTAGGTATTCACGTAGGTATTTACGTAGGTAAGTATTCACGTACTATATTTACGTAGGTAAATATTCAACTACGTATTCCGTATTCACGTATGTCTTAACGTCACGTCACGTCTGTATATCTTATGAAGCACACGTCGGTTACGTCCGGTAATTTTGAAGATGCTCAAAACATCAGCGTTCAACAACGCACCCTAGCGTAACACAGTGAGCTCTTAACGAATACTACTTATACCTTCCCTTATATCAATGTACACCAGCGTATTGCCGATATTTTGTATACTCCATATTTTTGTATATCTTATGCATTCGTTGGGCATTCGTCTGATACATTTTAGGAAGTGATGCGCTATCAATAGGTTAGACATGCGTATCTGTATATGTTCACTTTTCCAATCCGATGAAAAGTTGGACGTATTTGGACTCTGACAAATTTTCGTATGCAACGACATACGTTTCTGTCATATGGATATGTATGACAGGGCCTTTAATGCTGGTGTGCGCACATCTTCGAATCTAATAAAGAAGCATGACAGAGCTGCTAACCCTGAACTCGGATAGCATCCAGGATCGGCTTCCACACGATGGGGTAATATTACACAGTGAATGTGCTAGTCGCGTACAAAAAACTAAATGTAGTAAGTTAATGATTACACTATGCGTTGAAACTTTCACTAAGTTCAGTAACTTACTCAGGCATGCTCACGATGGCAGCTTCCATTTAAACAGATAAACAGCGTTGTGTTTAATCCGTTCCTTCTACTTTTGCTCTTATGTTTTGGGTTCGGCATGAGAAATCCAAAAGCTTGACTGCTTTCAGATTCTAAAATTTGGAGACCTTTTTTTTTTACACAATTAAATGAAAATAGAATTGAACCTAAACTAATAGGCTTAGATTTACAATGCACAGCGGGTAGATATATATACATGCACATGAGCTGCTGTTTATGAGACAAATGAAATCAGATGGTGTAAACCCCCGACAGGGAAGCTCTTTCAAAAATTCATAAAGGTTAAAACAACTGTTTATTCTGCTCATTTCAATGGAAGATGGCAAGCAGCTCCCCATTGCATTGCCATCTGATGCCGCACATATGTATGCATAATGTACACACATACTCACCCAAAGAGAAAACACCACACTGACTCACAATCTTGTACAAACAACTGCGCTCACTTATACACCCTCCCCCCACATACTCACACACAGATTTCTACTTTATCTAAAAGTATTTAACGTGACTGAAAAGACAAAGAAAGAACTGACGAGGAATGACTTGGCCAAACACACTAACAATACGAGGTTAATGAAGGATCATGTAGATGTTGTACTGGAGTAAACCAAAGCTCTTTATTTACCTTTTGATTTCAAATGCTCAAACCCTCAACCGCAGAATTTGAGTAGCGAGTAAAAGAACAAAGTTTTGGATACAAGTGTCCAAAATGAGTTTTCTTCCCATGGTGCCTGGGCTCAGTCTTTGTGATAGAGGAGATCAAATATCCCAGAGAGGTTTGAAGACAGACTGCTATGCTTTCGATTTGACAAGAGCAGGTTGAGGTGGTTCAAGCACCCAATCAGGACGCCTCACAGACTCCTCCCTGTGGAGGTATTCCAGGGATATCTAATTGGAAGGAAGCCCCAGGGCTATCAGAGAAAAAGCTGGAGGGATTAAATATCCCAGCTGCCCTGTGAACACCTCGGGATTCTCCAGTAGGAGCTGGGAAACTGGGGAAATGGATGCCTTGGCAAGTCAGCTTAGCCCGATGCAACCATTCCAAATTATGAAAAGGGTAAACGTATGGAAGGAGGGATGGTTAAATGGCTGGACTGATTGTTGCCTCAACTACAGTAATATTTTTCTATTATCACAAATATATTCCAGCTATGCATCTGATTAAAAATGATGGCAACTGATCAAGTCTGTTGCATGTGTGATGAAAAACATTCTTACCTTTGGTGGAACAGCTGGTCCAGCAGTGTAGGGAACCAAGCTTGGTGGTACATCTGTGATGTAGGTTTTTCTGGGGCCTTGAGGTTGGTATGGTTGGGCCGGGGCAGCCTCAGCTCTCCTGGAGCTTAATCCACCTACTTGGGCAACTCCTGGATGGTGCTGATCTTGATATGCACCCTGAGCCATCTGAGAGAAGCCAGGCTGCGGTGGTCCATAGGCAAAGTCGGGACCTTTGGGCTGGGCAGGCATGTATTGCACCTGTGCAGGGCTGCGAATGGGCTGCTGGCCAAAATGGTGCCCAATTGGGGCTTGATGCTGGGGGCCAGGCTGGGCTGACCTCACCTGAACATTGAAAGTGGGCTGGCTTGGGGTGGAGGCTGTAGCGTAGGAGGCTGGGACAGGCTGAGGAGCTGTGTGGCTTTGATGCTTGGCCACCGGGCTGGCAGAAGAAGACGAGACCCCTCCTGGAGCCTGAGGCTTGGGCGTAGACTTCTTAGTGGCAGTCAGAGGCGGCTGGGTTGGAATGACCATACGCTTGTAACCAGTCACTGGAGCACTGGGGGTGGAGGGTGCAGTGGTTACAGAGTTCTGAAAAACAGCAGTTTGGCTCCAGTTAAAACAAACAACTTTCACTACTGCTCAATGAATGACACATCACACTGTTTGAGATGGAAATGGACATCTAAGAACAACTAATCTAAGATCAATACATTTAAAATGTTAATGTCAGCATGTCAATATGCTCACAGGGACGGTCCAAAGATTTTACCATGATCTTCATCTCATTTTAGCATGCCAACATTTGCTAATCAGCAATAACTGAAAGTAAAGTACAGCTGAGTCTGATGGGAACATCATTAGTTCTGCAGGTATTTAGTGAAAAATCAAAGTATTGGACAATGTGAAAGTTTGACCTGATGACGGCGCTTGAAGAAAACAACAATTCATGTTTGTGCGTAGCAAAATTCATGACAATTCACCCAAAGGTTTCACTTAAAAGCACGTCTATCAACCTCATGGTGGCGCTAGAGAAAATGTCAGGGGATCACCATAGTCAATAGGATTCATCCTCGAGGACAATGAACATCATGGAAAGCCTTTGAATGGTAGTTGAGATATTTTAGTCTGGACATCCCAATTGTCTTAAACTGCATCCACATTTCCCTCACTTGTGTCCCTCCCACCGGGGATGCATGGAGAGACACAAGGAAACCATGCAAGGAGAGAGGAAACAAGGAAATGGGGTTTTCGAGAAATGAGACGTCCTTTCATCTGAAGCGTCACATGAAGACAGATCACAGCATGATCAGCTGTCAGTCGGCTTTAACAGCTGTAGAGACTCCTGACCGAGTCAGTGTCTGCACACATGTGCACTGTGCTAATGTTTAAAAAAGGCATCACTGCCAGAGCAGAACAAACACCTGTACATTGATAACAACCTGCAGTCTGATTTCATACAGATTACGGTGTCCTGCACAGGGACCTTTTCTACGGGCAGAATGCATTTATATTATTTATGCATTATTTGCGTTTGTATTTACTGATATTCTGATCGTGAACTCATTATTTAATAACTCAGAATAGGATAATGGTGAATGTTGAACACTGGACATTTTTTATTAGGCTTAATGTTTCAGACAAAATACGTATTTCATATCAACCCCGACGCTCAAGAATGATCAGCCTCACATAAATAGAAATGACAATAAATAAAAATGTTAATGTAAAAAGGTTTCTTGCTGAAAACTCTCCTACTAATCGCTGAATAAATTTGTATCCATAATAAAAGTTAATGGGAGAAATAACAGATCATTAATAAATAAATACATTTATTTGAGGTCCGTTTTGTTACAATTAACAGATTTTAATTAGTTGGTAAATCAGAAAACAAATTGCATTTGAGTTTAATCTGTTATTGGTCTTCACTCCAGTATGAAACTCCTGTGATGTTGAAATGTATCAGATCCAATCAATAACTGATATCCAGTAAGGGGGCGTGCCAGCTGGTAAAAGACTGAAGATGAAGATGAAGGCTGCTCTTGTGTATCCTCGCTCATCACATGTCAGATCGCTCCTCCAAGCAGAAATAAGAGCTTTGGGACGTTCTTCAAGATGGCGCAACAGAATGACTTCCGGTTCAAGCGAGGAAATATCAAATAAGAGACTTGGGATGTCATGCCGTGGAGTCATGCTGCTAGCATTGCTAAAAACACATTGGAACTGGCACGTAACAGTAACAGCACCAACTGAAAACAGTTGTATTCAACAGCTATTTACTGATACTGTGGTTTACGCTCAAATGATTATCCACCCTGCCTCCCCAGAGTCAGCTACAAGGCTACCTCGACAGCAGAGGCTCTACACCCTCCACGACCACCCATAATCTATGGCTAATAAAGCAGGAAAGGAAGGGATAAATTGTTTGGTTAAAGGACGCCATGACAGCAGATTGGCAATGGCACATGACACTTGTGCTGACTCCAGCTGCTTGGAAGGGAAAGATGTTAAATCACTGAGATTTGTGGCGCTGGTGTTCCTGGGAAGAGACGGCTGTAAAGCAGCAACACAAGCCACTGCAGTCATCGCCACCGTCTGAACAACTGTGGCATTTTGATCTGATGTCCAATAGTTATATTTGATGCACATGCCAAACTATAACAAAAATACAGCAGCAAATAAAAGACAGAATAACAATGTTTCACTCAGATGTCAGAGGCTTCTGCCCCGAGTGTCTCTCATGTAAGTAATAATTGTTTTTCACTACCACTACATATCGGTGTCAGACGTTCAGCCAGTCTAAAAAGGGTCTATCATTAACCTTGGATGGCCTTATTAGGTTACTGCCTGAAGCCAAAAATCAGAGTCAATTACTAAATGTGCAGCACTAGGGGAACAAAAGTGAACACTTGTAGTCTTTAGACCCTTTGCAACTCAGTTTGATGAGATATCTTCTAAATTGGGGCAGAGCAACAATTCCAATCGATTTCCCTTAAAAGTTGATCAAAGCCCGCCGCGCAGCAATGCCCCATATACTGTAACTGTGTTCTGCTGCACTACATCGCAATCTCTCGCTTAAATTGAATAAGAGACACTGGTGTTGTAATTTAAGCAGTGAAAAGTATGCAGTAAAAATCTGTGATCCTAATAATGTGTTGAGAAAAATAAGAATTCTAAGTTTTAGTAAAAGAGGTGCCTGCATCAACTTTGTCTAAATCCCATCTAATCTACGTCAGAGGGGAGCCCCTGAGGAACCATTAAAAGCTCCAGAAAATATGTTCTGCTCTCACTCTGATTTCTGTCTCAGTGATTAGTGCTGATGTTTATTTAGAAAAGTGCATCTGTCTGCATATGTATGGAAGAAGTCTCCACCATGCCCTTTAGGAAGTGAAATTACTTAATTTAAATGTTTCATGGGTTTTAAATACTCTAGATTATTAATTTATCTTTAAGGCCTTAGAATTTACAGTAGCATTTAGTTAGCAGAGCACTGGAAATGCAAATTGGCTGCCTCAAAATAATTACACTGTCATGGTACATTTTCCACAAATTACATTAAGAGAAGAGATTCACGCCTTTCTGAGAGAGATGAAACTAAATCAAATGGATACAACCTGAACAAAAATGTGGAAAAGATGGCCATAAGGTATGTTTTAGTTGCTGCATGTGTTAGACCGCTCAGTGTTAATGAGTGGCCCGAGATAATGTCACGTCTACTAAGTGAAGACATTGCTAAGGAGGACACGGACAATTTGCAATGATAATGTCACTTTCTGGTTAAGGAGAAAGACGTTTATCTGGCCATTAAGTTTCGAGTCGTTTTGCTTCCGGTGCTGTCACTGCGTGTCTGACTTCCACACGTGTTCACCAGCAGAATTTATTTAGAGCAAATTGAGTAAAATGACAGTATATTGCCTCAATAAGGAGGGAGAGACGCGATTCTCTTGTACTAATAAAGCATTCTCTCGAAGAGTTTCTTCCCTTCTGCACCTTGTGTGGTAACACGAGGCTGGGTGATATGGCGGAAATCAATATTCCCTGATTAATAATATACATGTATATATTATGGCAGCATATCGCTTCCACCATCAGAAAATATATATTTTAAAAATGAGAAGAAATTGCTTTAAAAAAATATCCTTTTCACTATACAAGATATTGTTCATGTTGTTATGACATATTTTATGTTATTACTACATACCAAATTATGTTTCTTGTTAAAACAATAATTATTACATCAATGTTTGTCGTTATAACTTGATGTAATGTAATGTTGTTCCATAATGTATGGGAAATTATTTATAAAATCATCATATTTGTTAAATGCAATAACCCGTTTCCACACAAAAATTCCACAAATATCATAAAATATGTTAATAACTAATTTTGTTACTTTCACAATGTACACCGATTTGGCACCAATTTGAAAAAGCATCAACCCAATAGATTTCCAATTTTAAAAGATGTAATAATGGAAAGGCTTGTTAACACGCACACCTAGAATCAGATGACATAATTAATAATTCACTAAAGTCTGTTTGTATGATCCGACCTGCCCGTGTCAGGCACGGTTTCAAATGTAGAAGTCCGACCTGAGATATATCCTCATGCTGTGTTGTTGTCTCTAACACCCCCTCCATACACAAACACAACACGCACAGTTTTATAAAAGTTTTCTAACGCCTTCAGTAAAGTTAACCCTCACTCTACACTGTAATTCAGACTGACTTTGCAAACAACTTAAGTGTGAAATTTCACAGAGACTCTCAAGAAAGCCTTTTGACACATTAAAAAAGATTAGGAGAGACTATACAAGCCTTAGGGGGCTGAGTAAAACTGTTAACTTTGCATTTCAAACCACAAGGGTGGGGGATTTCTTCTTTTTTTTTTAAGCAAGCTTGGGGAAAACCCCTAAAGAGGGAGAAGTTCTGCATCTTTTCAGACTCATCCAAGACCTTGGATATTTGTCTCTTAACTTTATCCTGCTCCTTATTCATACAAAGCGGAGGCTCTCCACTGTTGGCTCCACTGACCATTTGCATCTGTCTATTTCAGCACTTGCACTATGACCATGGAAGAATTCCCAGTCAACACTAAAGCGTTCGCTAATCTTCCCTCCACTTTCAGTCATCTCGTGTCAGCACAATCAGGCACAATAGTCACATTTTACAATCCGTCAGCCTCAATACAGACATGCAATTGAGGGTATCAATTTGCTTCCTAAAATAGTTCAAGATAAGGCACATTAAATATGATTAAACAATGTCTCTGTGGAACATGGCGAGACCTCTAGCTGTTTTCAACTATCTTTCCGTTTGCAGATAAAGTGTGTTATACACATATTGGGAACTTTTCGCTCTGCCTATCTTATATCTGCATATCTGATTCTTTTTGCTTTTTGCTCCTTCAAGAGATAGTTGCATGACAACCCTCGTCTTTGACAAGTGAATATTCCAACACCAGCCATAATATGATGTTTACTGGGTGTCCTGTATCACATTTGTCCTGAAATACTGTAACTGGTGTTATTGCAACGACTTCACATTCAGTATTTAGAGAGGTGCTTTTATTTAATTAATGTGCATTATTGTATCTACTGTGTCATTTGTAATTTCTAAAGGTCAGAGCTTAAACAAGCTCACTTGAACCAAAGAAATTAATTAGATTTTTTTTTTTTTTTTTTAAGAGATCTTTTTCCATCTCAGCCATCTTCAGTGGCCAAACTGTTTCTTCAGCCTGTGATGTATTACACAGAAATTACAGACATGCTTAACATACAGAGAGAGATATGAATACACAGCATGAGTCAGGTGGCAGTCATATGTTATGACATGCACACTCTTTGGTTTTACCACCAAGACAACCCGAAGACGATGTAGTTGAACATTAAGTCCATGTTTCAAAATTCATGTAGTTATGTAATCCTGAAAAAAAAAACTGGGTTTCAGAAAAAAAAAAAGTATGTAATATTTCTAGTATGATGTAACAACATCATATAAAGTAGGGCGTGTTACTCACTGATGCAACTAAAAATCTTTCTTTTTATTTTTTTGTGGGCTACTGTGTGAAGAGAAAATAAAAGTCCCTGAGAGTCCCTGAGAGTCACTGATCGTGGCGCTTCTGCAGGCTATCTTTACAAAAGAGGGAAATGTGTGTTTTGTAGCTCTCACACAGCAGAAACTAATCGTTTCATTCACCTCCTGCAGTTTTACAGGCCAGTCTCTCACCTCACTTCCCTGAATCATCACTGTAATGAGTTTTTTTCATGCACTTGTTGTGACCCGTCCTGCTCCGGGAGGTGAAATACTGCACAGTTGAAAATGTCCATCGCTTACAGTCTGTCGATATCATCAATCCCAGAGACGGGAAGCTGTAACTGTGTGTGTGTTTGTGTGTACTGTAAGCTCGCACATGTTATTGGGAAGATGGACAATGTGCAATGACAGCAGTTGATGTTAAGCCTTTTAGCATTGTTGCTAGGACTTCATGGTGTAAAGAGGCAGGTTATATTGACTGTCACAGCTTCCTGGCTCAAACTAAATTTGTCATTGGTTCACCCTGTTAATAAAAGACAAAGGGGGTGATACTGTGCAGTTTATTTGACTAACAAACATTGACGGAACACACTGAGCGCCCAAAGGCATGCTCTTCTCTCCACAGTTGGCTGCCCCTGTCAAAACTCAGAACCTGCTGCCAGATTGACCTTAAGGTCAACGGGTGCCACCGGCACTGTGGCAACATCTCTGCTCCATGCAGCAACAAAGCAATCAAAGAGAATAGCAGCAAATAAAACAAACGGAGATGAAAAAGTTAAACGCCACCGAGCCCCATCATTACACTGCGTCAAGAGTGTCAACTTGATGCAGTTCTGGCAGCTCATGGAGATAAGCAGTAACACACGATCGTGGTGTCAGAGCCCTGAAGAGTTCAAATATCCATTGCAGAAAATAGCTGCCTTTGGCTTTGACCTTTTATGAGGAATAAAAGGGGCTGGTTAGCATGCCAGTGTCATGCCTGGGACAGCAGCAGAAGTCAACATTCCTCAGCTAACTGTCACTGTCCAATAAAAATCTGGATTTTATGTGCAAACTCTATTTTCTTTTTTTGCTTTGTCCTCCATAGACTGACCTTTGTGTTCACTAGAAACCATATGACACACTAGCACTGATAACTCAAATGTAATGTGTCACTACATGCACCTTATTACATACGTTCCACCTTTAAAAAAAAGCTTAAATCAAAGTGTCTCAGTGTTGTGACAGAACACGTGAAGGGCATTCCTGTCATTACAGTAGGACAGCGACATACACAGGAACGGTGAAAGGATCTCCCTGAAATCAAGGACACACAACGCCATATTGTAAACAGTGACACATAGGGCAGGTCAGGCAATACAATAATTGAGTGCTTTCTATTTGTTATGTATAATATATTTCAGAAGAAGTCAAAAAAAAAAAAATTTCCTCGAAACAAATTGAATAAGATCCTGCAATGTCAAACACAATACAGGATAACGCTATGCTGTGATAACTCTCTCCGTGTTAAACACTGACAATAGAGCGCCAACTATAGAGAGCCAAAGTGAAACTGCGGTGACTGAAAGCTTGCGTTTCAGAAATCACATTTATAATAATGCAAATAACAAAAAAAAATCAGCCTTGCAACATGACCTTGCTCAACAGCATATTGTGCAGCTCACTCCATACTGTATGCCAAGAAAAAAGATGGTAGATAAAAAACAAAAACATTTTTTATTAACTTAGAAGGCGGGCGAATTTACCCAAAAATACCTAATGTACATATTATAATATTTATTAATAAATATTATATTTATTTACAAATAACTATTATATACCTATACTGCCTGTTAGTAGTAATCACACAGAGTAAGTGAAGTATAAAGACATTTTTTTCCAATATTTTTATGTATTTTTTTCTGTACATTAAATAATAAATATTATTTTGGAAATAAATTTTATTTTTAAAAAACAAACCAAGGGAAGTGACGCATCTAACGAAAGAGGCGCACATTTCCTTTATGATGCGCGAGCCACCAGGACGCTGAGCTGGTCTAGGGTCAGTCTGTAACAAAAGAAGTGGGTGGGTACTTTCTTATCAAGTTGACACTCATTGGCTCATGAAGGTTGTAAAAAACCCATCGAAGCTCCGATTGGCTCAAATGAAGTGTCAATCTAATGCTGAGCGCCCGCACTAAAACCAGGACGTGTCTGAACCGTGATGAACGCACGAGATATTCGTGATGATTTCACAGATTGCAACACCTGTTCATGGACTTTTAACGATGTGACGATGTTCACAGTGGATATCTTTTTCCCGGAAACGAATGTGTGGACCTCTGGCAATGCCTTAGGAGCGTCTTTTTCAAAATATTGCTGAAAAGAGGATATTTATGAGGCTTTATAGGTAAGTGGGCTCAAAGTTATGATTTTGATTTTGAGTGTACTTGCTAGTTTGAGGAGCTGATTGTACCGCTGTTGTGATTTTCATCTCCATATTAAAATAGACGAGATTCTAAGCTTTCCAAAAATATAAAAAAATTAAAAAACATTAAATAAAACTCCTGCTGGGCCCGCCGGCGGGCCCACACACTCTAAGAGGAATAGTTTACTCAAAAACAATATACATTGTATATACTACTCACCCCTATTAAATGGCTTTTAGGAGAGCAGAACGCCCAAAAAATTAAAGCAAATAGACTTTTATAGACTCCGAATCAAAGACAGCAAAAAAATTAACTTTCTGAAAATTCCCGTGCAGCATTTATCCATTTGTGGGCCCACGGACATTTTCTCTAAAATATTGCAACAAAGTATATACAGTATTTGTGGTGCACTCATGCACACGCACTGATATGCTTTTATTTTTCTTGTTTCTCTGTTCGATAGATAACTTTTTCTGCGACAGAGGAGAGAACTAAATTAAACGTCTTTTTTTTGGTTGATCTATTCCTTTTTTTGGACATATTGTGCCGGGTATTGTCAGCCATCCACAATGTTGTCCCGTGTACAAAATAACACTTCATTTCTTCACATAATTAAACCGGATGTGAAATATGTACATTCAATGCATGTATAAATATATTCCCTTCTGAACCCCCCTCATATGGAGATACACAGAGTTAAGGTGTAAGGGATGATGACTCCTAAAGGAATGAAGAATTGCAATATGGAGGCCATCCCTTGAGATGCCTTCAGAGTTCAAGCCTCATAAGGGGAGCAGAAGAAAGGTCAGCAACCCTGTCATACTCTCAGGGAGCTGAGACACCGCCAGGGTGGTCTGGAGTTCTGTGCGACCGTTCAGCAGACGCCATTATCAGTGGGAGACTTGGGAGCGAGCAGCGAGGGCCTATCATTCTGCCATGTTGTGACAACGAGTGCCATCCGCAATGCTCTGCCTGTTGAGAGATGGGAGTGTCACGGCATGGCTTGACTGGCACTGTGTGAAGTGAGGCCTCCTTAGGGCACTCATGTGGAAGGATCCATCTCAGCAGCATTTTAAGCGCTTGGCTTCAGCTAAACTGTCAGCAGACTTCAATAATGCCCATTTGTTTTGTATAAACATGACAACTTATTACACAGACATCAAGCTAACAAACAGACCAATGTGTGCAATGCTGCAGCTTGTCTGCTCAAATCTTGCTTTACTTGACGTTTTTACTGTGTGGAAAGAAACCAAACCAAGGGGAAGATGCTACAAGTTTACCAATTAATCCAATGATTCTAACCAGAGCCAATCTTGGAAGCCATCGGCTATTAGTCTAACGGCGATTTAGCCTCTGGGTGCAACGGCTAATATTACGGGGGTCCCAGTGTAGCTAGCAGATATCAGATATCTGTGCCATGACTTTCTCTTGGAAACGTGATGCGAGAATGGAGTTGGAGTTGAGAGACGATATCTATGACCGGACAGATGAAAACATTTTTAAAACTCTAATAAAAAGCTTAAAGCGCCGTCAGACAATTGCCAAGATTGCATTTCAGCCAATGCATTCCGCCTCTGTTTCTCTACAATGTGTCCAACTGTTTACCTTCATGCAAAAAAAAGCCCGCTTAATACTACAAACAGAAACCTGAACACTTCCGATACCAAAAACTTGTTGCCTACAGTTTCTGCATTCATACGCAGATATTCATTTATAGATAATACACCAGAGCAAATTACCTAAAGGTTTGAAAAAGCCCTGAGATCCTGAGTTTAGGTCCTTTGGTGCCAGAGTTTCTGGAACCATTTCTTTGAAAAGGGTAAAACGACACACAGTCGTGTGACCTAGGCGACAGAACAGGACTCTACCCAACACAGTTATACCCGAGTCAAGTCCCAGGTCAGGTTTCAAACACTAGGAACCGAGGGACGACTTCTAGTCTCACTGGTTGAATCACAATCTAAAAACACATGTATGACTCCAGAGCTTAATAATGTACACATGAACTCTGAATGTCACACGGTCACAACCTCTTTCCTCACAGACACCAAAGAGCTTAACAGCCCGGTTCATTCAATGTTTCTAGACAGCATTAACAAATGCACACTTCAGTCCCCGACATGGACACAAACAAAGAGACTGCTTCAGTGCACTTCACTGACTGACTGTTAATTGAGGTGGAACCACGACTGCGAGTCACACATCTTTGGTCCCAGAAGTTCTGGCACTGCCAGAAGGCAGCCTAGTGACAGTTGAGTAGCTCTCACTCCTCACTTAAAGCAACCGCCCTAAAACTCTCACACACACACACACACACCTCTTGATGCAATGTAAGTTTATCATGGTGGTAAGTGTAAGGAGCTGAGGCTTTCAATATTTTATTTAAAATGCTGCACATTATCGTTACACAGCGTGGGGATGAATCGGACAGGAAGAGCTTTTTAAACTCAACTTAGATCTCATCACAGTGGATTCAGATCAGAACAAGGTTTTAATGGAGCATTAGAGTTTATCACTGCGTAATGTGGAACACTTCATGGTCTATACAGTGGATAAATAGTAAAGGTCATCAGCACCTGTGTATTTTTCTCCTCAACAAATTCACTGCATGATCATAGAGTTTTAGTGACCATCGTAATCTAATACAAAAAGACTAAACCAAACAATGTTTAAATAACACCAGACACACTTCGCTGCATGTAAGAAGAAAGAACATGTGACTGGAAAAGCAAAGCAAAGAAGCTTGTTCTATATTAGCAGAATATGATTGCTGATTTCCAGCCACCTGCTGCCAGCAGTTGGCCAAAACTATCAATCTCAGTCTAATCAGGAGGCGAATACAAAATGATACTGGACAAAACATGTTATTCAGAAAAAGACAGTAAACAAATCATATGTGAAATAGCTTGTGTAAATTTGAATGTTTATGACACTATCTAATTATACTTCCTCTATTATCATCCAGTGATACACTTCTGATGGCCATACTTATTTATGTTGGTAATAAGGACTTAAAGGCACATTGAATGTGCACAACTCTGAATTCCTTTCGACAATGTACAAAATAAAGCCCACTGGATGTTGTTGAATCTCAGCAGGAGAGCTGGTGATGTGTTTGATTACTAGAAATGCACCGGAACTCAGTGTGAATTAGAGGTCACAGCTTCTGTAGCCTCCACAGAAGCAGTGCTGCTGCTCTGGCACTTGATGAGCGCACTATTTTGACACTCATCTGGGCCTCCTTGTTAGCTCCCCCACAACAGATCTGATGTGCTTAGACAGGCCTGCGCTACATGTTAGTGGGGCTGGTTGGGCGCAGATTGCAGTGCAGCAGGATTCAGCATGAACATGCTCTCATGTTTCCTCCAATCAACAGGCCTTAGACTTAGAATTAAGGACAGAAAGTGTTACTAAAATCTTAGAAGGGGATCTTAAACAATGACGTTGGGGGTGGAAATATGTAGGGACCTACAACAACCAGAGAGTACACCAGGTGACCGCTGAGCTGCTCCTCTGTAGCTACAAGTGTGGAAATCAGTAAAGCTGGCTGTTTTATGATTCGATGTTGCATGATTCCATATCTTTTTTTCTTAATTAGTATAGGGGGGGGGGCTGATAAGTTTTGTGATGACCCTCATTGACATAATAGGTGCCTGACTAATGGAGCAAGTGGAGCCAATGCATCCCCATTATATAATTAATTATGGGAGTAAAGTTAAAGTCCTGCTTTTTGTATTTTTATAAAATGTTCAAACAGTCCCTGCAATCATGTGATTTTATTTAAGCAGTCTATATCAGTGATAATTTTGACTATTTACTATTTACTACTACTACACATTTGTAAAGTACCCATGACGAGCTGGTAAATGAACCTGCTTGGCCCACTGACTCCAGACAAACTTTGAAATCAGCCAAAAGTTAGCCCAAAGTGAAACATGCTATTTATATTTTATACTAAACTAATGCAGGCGGCTGTTTGACTTAATCCAAGAGGTTAGGTGGTGCAGAATTTCAGGAAATTAGTTTTAAACACTTGTGTATCTTTACAACTTTGTCACCACATTTTAAAACATAACCAGGCGCATCTCCCTAACCCAACACAAACCTAATTATTTTAACCTAACCAAACCGTTACCCTAAAATCAAGCGTAAGCGGGGAATGTTTTATAATACTGAGACAGGATGTTACAACTCTGGAAAATTATCATGGCAGCAAGTGCGAGGTAAAAATACTGTGTTACATTACAAACAATCTACAAGGAATGTGAGCTGGCATGCATTTGATGGGCCTTGCCAGATGACATCACATTACTCTAACCCTCAAACAGCCCTTAGGGCCAAAATGTCCTCACTTTTGAAATGTGTATCACTCGAGACTGAAAAGGCAAATCTTCCCCAGATAGACGTGCAGTACAAGAGCACACACACGTAAACACACTTTCTGACAACTGAACCTAAAGAAACAATTCAAGCAGTTGTTTTCCACACATTCGCATCCTGGGACACGTCTTTTTACATGATGGACTATTGGAACATTTCAGTTCCAATAGTCCATCTGATACTTAGCATCACTCACACACTTCCTTATTAACTTCCGTGGCTGTTGGTTTCCTGGTGTTCATGTCACTCACTCAAACCGCATGTGTATATGTACTGTGAAGCCAACTGTGTGACATAAAGTGCTGAGAATGCAAAGGTTTGTGTTTCAAACGCAGGCAGCAACTTGTTGACACACCTTCAGCTTAATGTAATGTACACATTAAAATTAATTGTCTGGGGAAAAGTAAATGGTCCTGATTTAGGATTTAAGCGACAAAAGCATAGACGTGGTGTAAATGATGAACATTGAAAACGTTTACAAATAATATTCATGACTTTCCGCGCAATTACATTCAAACATTTTGCATTTAAATCTAGCGTGACAAAGAAATGACACAACACCTCTCACAGAATAAAGAGCATTATCATTATAATCAGGTCTGCTGTCGCAGGATAAAGCAAACACACTGTAACACAAACTTAGTTAACTGTGTCAAATAACAAATGGCGTCTAAGATGGAAGTGGAAAGAGAACAAATGGGAATTATATAATGATCACATTTCATTACCCACTGTTATGCCACAGAGAATACCAACTAAAGCAAACAAAATTGTTTTGATGTCTGTGAAGCATCAGTGCCGGCTGAATGTTTGCAGGAATGCTACTTAGATTTTTATGAATGAGCAGCAACGTCCACTGCAATTTCATCTGGGAGGCGAGCGCACATAAGGTCCCCTTGCTGATTCCAAGTTTAACATCGGGAGGAAGATTCCTCTCCCGGACGCTTAAAAGGGAGAGCTCGGGGTGGCTTATTGATTTTAGGAGAGCTGGCTCTGTAATTACTTGCGCGCGGAAAGCTGTAAATCAAAACTGCTCATTACTCTTTGCTTATACAAGCGGAAGATTCCTGTGCAGCAGTTGTGCCAATGCTGGAGCACAAAACCTGGCCCAGGACACGGACTGTGTTGTGTTGTAGAATAATGCATTGAAAGAGCCTGAGCACGGGCTGACAGGAGCAGCTGGGTAGGGGAAAAGGTCAACCTGAGTTAATCAGCTAGAATCAGCATCAGCTGAGGAGAGAATAACAGTGTGTGTGTGTGTGTGTGTGTGTGTGTGTGTGTGTATGTGACTGAAAAATAATAAATGGAAAGCAACTCTTTTCCATGTGCAAAAAGCTCTCAGAGTGAAGACACAGCGGCAGTAAAAGGGCATCATGACAGCGCACAGATGCTGCCTTATAGATTGCAAAAACAGGGTTAAGTCAACAAAATGTCCGATACATAACATTTCATGATTAATGCATGTCACAGCATGTATGTGTACTCTGCTGAGACACAGGTGGTGTGGCCTCTCAACCGTAATTTAGAAAGCTTGCAGCAGGTTGTGTTAAAAATAAACGTGCAGCGACTTTGACCCCGACAGGTAAAAGCACCACGACAGCCATACATTAGTTAGTTAGTACGACTGTTCGCCCACTCGTACGCAAGCTGTGCTCTCACCGAGCTGTACAGGTGCATTAATTTTTCAAGTTTTGATGACAAAAGCTTTCAGACTCCGGCTGATATATACTGCACGTTTTTGACCCAACAAAAGGTGTACACTTATACTATATTTTATTTAGGAATAATTGCCATATGTTTCATCAGTTGGTAGCGCCGCATCCTAAAAAAGTGTTTGTACTTTTTGTACTATGTCATGTGTGCATGCTGGCTTCTGTGCATTTATTTATTCATAAACATATTTTCGGACACACTATATGGACAGTGCAAAATTTGATAGAACCTCTTCAATTGCGCAAAAATATTTTTACGCACGCTTGGAGGTCGTTTTAGCTTTGTCATCAACAACTGACTGTCAAAACTAATAAAGAAAGTACAATTTAAAAACATTTAGACAATATTTATTGTCACTTAACATTGAACTATACAGATATATATAATACTGTAGATATATATAGTGTTCTTCTCGGGCTGCATTTCAAAATAAAATTGAGAAAATAAATAAATAAATAGCTTTTGAAACATTGTGCATCTTAAAATAAAGTCCTTAATCTTAGAAAAATAAATAAAGTGTAGCAGCAGCTTGAGTTTCCCTTTTTCTTTAACTGTTTCACATCTTGATTTAACTCTCAACCAATGTTAAAATAAATCTCAACACATCTTAACAATTGAACAGTTTAACCCACATCCTGGGTTAAACTGTTCTGTGGCTGATGATGATGACAGGTGGCCTATTTACTTTATTTTGTCACAAATCAACGTCACATTGGGCTCTGAGTGCTTATTTTCTGTGCCCTCAGTTCAGACTTGAGTGGGTATGTTTGGTCAAAAACGTTGTGCTTGTCTCATAGTGGCGTTTCACATCACCACTGTAATGAGCACCACGGTCTCTGAGCATATGAGACGCTGGTGTTGTGCTCCAGTGGGAAGGATGAACATGAATGAGTCCATTCTGGGTTGAAAGCTCTGTTGACTTCTCTCTTCTTGGAGAGCGCCACGAGTAGTTATTGTTCTCTCCCTGTCTGCCGCTCACTCGTCTCTTAGTCTGTGTTTCTCTCCCTTTCTCCAGTCTTCTCTCCCTGTATCGCTAACTCCGTCTTTCCGTCTGTCACTTGCCTATCATCTGTCTGTATTCAGAGTTGCAATGTTTGCCGGTTGGAAGGCACAGATTTGATTGGCTGAGTAGCATCACGTGGGATGGCTTAACTCGCATGCAATTGGTCTGTGAGTTTCCTGAACCGCTAAACCAGTGCCTTAAAAACGAGAGAAGCTGCGCCGGTTAAAATAGAAGCGTCCCGTCAAAATTGAAAATCCCTCAATAATTTATTGATTATAGGTCCGGGTCCGGATAGGTCGCCGTCTGGGTCCGGACTCAGACCGGTCCGCCTGTTAGTGAACCCTGCAGTACAAGAATGACAGAAATTTAGCATCTTTTGTTTTCTCTACTGTTAAGAAAGTTTTCGACATTTTTGGAAAAGGTATTATTTGCTTTCATACCCAAAAGTTAGATACCACTGATGTACTGTAAGTATGAAGCTACAGCCAGCACCCGGCTATCTTAGCTTAGCATAAGACTTATTTACACTTTTAGATGTTTGTTTCCTCTGCACAAAACCAACGTGTAAAAACAGCAACTTGTGGTTTTATGGGGGCTTATGTGCCAAGCCGGCACATAAGCCCCCATAAAACCTGTTACTTTTGTTGTACGGATTAAACAAACAAGATAGAACTTGTTAATTTAGCTTTAGAGGTGAGAGTGGGTGTATTTTGGACTTTACGCTAAGATAAGCTAAGCAGCTAGTGTCTCTAGTTACATATTTACCATATAGAGGTGGCACATTTCTTAATATGTTGTATTATTCCTTAAAAAAAAAAAAAACACAATAAGCCAAAATCATTCACACCAATTAGTGAATGCATTGAACTGTGAGTCAAAACCGAGTTCATCAATGAGAACTGCACAGTAGCTGTCTATGCAGACCGTCAACCTTATAACCCAACATCTGGATTCTACTGCAAACTGTTAAAAGTATATTTGATTGGTCATTCCACCATATTTTACAATCACATAATGTTATGTTATTACAGTATCGCATTTAACACCGGCACCGATGAACACACTGACGTACCACAACACCAAGCATACTAGAAATCACCAAGGCATATTTCACTTACTTGCCTTGAATGTGTATCATTTCAGAACCACATGGTTCATTTCTTTTCACGCTGTATCCGCCGTTTCCCTTGTGTGGTGCAATAATTCCCACTTTGTGTGTGGTTTACCCATTTCACTCCCTCTAACCAGGGAGCCAGGAGTCACTAAGCCAAAGGACGAAAGCACTCGCAACCAACTGTCTTTGTCACGCTGCACACTTCCCCCAAAATACACCGATTCAAGTGTCATTTTCCACAAATGTAGCATCATACATACAATAAAATACTATATTCACAGAGGTGCTATAACAGCGCTATAAAAGTTGTAATCTCTTTGTTTTAAGTTATTCTAGTTTTTTCCTATTTTATTTGCTCTTTTTTTTAGTAATTTATTATTTCATCCATTCTGCAGTCTATAGTTGTACTCTAAATTATATATTAATTTGCTTCTAATAATATTACTGTCACTATCACTAGTTGTGTTGTGTTCATCTGTAGCTAAATGAATAGCTCTCTCAATAATGGATCATCTTAACCCTGTTTACAGTCGTATGCATCCTTTAATAACTAAATAAAGCAGACAATACGTAGACATGGTAACTATATAGCAATGCGCCACATAATAAAAACTGGGATACCTTTTAGAATATTTTGACTTAAATACAAAACACTGGTGATGCTCTCACGGAGACCTTTCAGGTATTACATTATTGCTTGAATATCTCACATATCTCTGCATGGTGTTAAAAAAGCCCCTCTGAGCCTTCTTACTCCAAACACAATTGGTTAGGTTTTTTTATCCGCCTGTCCTACATTTATTGTGTGTCAAACAATTTAGTGAACTGCCCAAGGCTTTGACTTTTTGAAGTAGCTCTTAATATCGTCTAATATCAACTAATGATTTAGGTCAAGACTCATTTTGTCATGAGTGCAAAATATGTTCAAGAGATGCAACATCTGGGTCTGTTTCCTGCAGGAACCTACTTTGCTACAGTTTATCTTTTAGTTTCAATCGTCCAAAATATTTCAACAATTCTGTACTTTTCTTGGTGTTTTGACCCAATAGCATCCTTCATACAGCACTACTTGTTTAAAAGCCAAGTGTATCATCTCTTCCTACGTTGTCATGTATTTCAGTCGTGGTAGAAGAAGTACTCAGGTCCTTTACTTTACTTACTCAAAAGTACAAGTACAACAATGTAATGAAAAAAATTAAAAGTACAAAATCCTACAGTACAGAAGTATGATTATGAAATGATGTACATTAGTAGCCAATAAATGTGGAACTGTTTTAACCACATTAATAGATAGATTACAGGTCATTATTTTTTAGACAGACAGACAGCCAGCCAGACAGACAGACAGCCAGCCAGACAGTCAGACAGACAGACAGACAGACAGACAGCCAGACAGACAGACAGCCAGACAGACAGCCAGACAGACACTTTATTCATCCCGAGGGAAATGTAGGCATCCAGTATCTTAAAAGACATTATACATTGTACATGTATTAACATTACACCCCCCCCTCCCTCCATTAAAAAGTAAGTACAAATAAAATTTAAAATAAGCGATAAAGACTGTACATTATAAATACAAATGTAAAAATACAGTATATTATATTATAATTGCAAAAGTTGGAATCCCCCAGCCATCACCAAGAGGAGTTGTACAGTCTTATGGCCAGGGGGACAAAAGAGTTCTTGAGCCTGTCTGTGGAGCAGGACAGGGACAGCAGTCTGCCGCTGAACAAGCTAATAGTTTTAGTTGCACAAACAGCAGCGAATGTAAATATCTAAGTAAAGTACAAGTGCACAAGTATACTCAAATACAGTACTTGAGTAAATGCAGTGTTTCCCCATTGTCTTGGCGGGGGGCAGCGCCCTTGCCTGAAATTCAAGGTGTTTTTTCTTTCTTTTTTCAAATATTCACATTCTCCTTCGCTCCGTTTTACGAAGGGCGGGGCTTCGCAGCTGACACCGCGCCACGCACGCGCACACAATCTCCCCGCGCCACGCACGTGCACGCAACCCCCTTCCCCCCCCGCACGGTGAGCGCCCCTCCAAAGCCGTAAACCTAGGGGAAACACTGAAATTAACTTAGTTACTGACTGTCAGTGCATAATTGTATCAAGTGGAGACAACCTCCGATACTGGAAAATTAAGCCAACGTGGAAGCAACAACAACTGCAGTTCCTTGAATGGCCACTTGAGGTCAGCTCCAAAAGAGAGTCAATCCCAATGTTCAAATTCCCAACTTTACGGCAGAAAGAAACATGTTTACAGCTTGGTACAAAAATGTTTTTGATCTCTATAGCTAATCTACCTGTTCATGGCAACTGTACGATGGGTGAACTTTATACAACTTAGCCGTTTAAATTATATCAAGGCTCAAAGTGAGGCATCAATAAGGGGAGTGACCACTTTGAGTGGGTGCCGTCACACCTATAATTAGCCACTAGCTGTCTGCTAGGCGTCAACTCAAATGAATATGGCTTGCTGTGTAGTTAATTGTACTAAAACAACGTCCAAGGAAGCTGTGTGCTTCTAGTATTATTATTTATATGTTTTTAATAATAAGTAGACATCGATGTCTGTGCTCACCATATCTTGCCTGTTAGCTTAGCTTTAGCTTGTCTAAAAGACACTCTTGTTGGCCGTAAACTCAAGGCTTTAAAACGACAGTCCACAGAAGTCAGGGTGAAGTCACGGTGACTACGTCAACTTCCTATATACAGTCTATGATTTGTATGTAGAGCTGTAAAGTTGTGTTGGTATCATACTTGTGTGATCCGTGGCTTGTAGGGCGAGCTGCTCTCCAGGTCTGCCAGGATACTGGTGAGGGAGTCTATCTCAGCATCCAGACTGGAGCGTCTCTCCTCCAGGGTCTTCTCTGGTCCCTTCATCTGTGAGCAAACATCACACGTATGTACAGTACAGTGAGCCAACGTACCAGAACAGCCTGTAATGACACAAAGTTACTTTGTCTGATTGCACTCAGAAGTTAAGGAGAAATAATCATCAATGACTAGTAATTCTGACTCTGCTCTGAGACATTCACTCCGGCTTTTTCACCCTTCTCACACGTTGGATTACAGTTTCTGAGTTCATGTTCACCTTGACCTGAGACAATCCCTTTGAAAGCCACACATCAATAGCAGAGACTTCTCTCTTAGAGAAATGCGGTGAGAAATAAGAAGCAATGTATTGTCTGAAAGACAACTTTCATAAAGGAGTGCACTATTCACCTCATGCTTTTCAGCACACTTGGATTTACAGTATTTCATTCTTCATGCATTATTCATCAAAATCTCATCCAGCAGTATCTCAAACAAAAAGGTCATTTTTTTAGAATTAAAGTCTGATATTTTTTTATTCCATATATTAAACATGTGCCATATAAAAGATGATTTTTATTTAACCAGTTTATTATCGGAGGAAGCTTGAAAGCGTCAGTATCAGGATCACTCCAGCAGTCTGAGACCTCACTGATTTATTCATCTGCGTTTTTCCAGTTTCACCTCAGGGAAAACGCAACTTCAACATGTAAGGGAAGACACAAAATAAAACAAAACTGTTGCACAAAAATCTGGAAAGTAGCTAAAATGATTTGACCGTTAGTGACACTCTAGTTTCTACAAAATTCCCGGGAATTTCTCCATGGAATGACAGATATATTTTTAGCCTTCTGAACTATGCTGCAACTGCAAGAAGACTTCTTGCAATTGCCTGCGGGGGCTTTTTGAGTTGGCTGGATCAGTGACTGCTTCTTATTCTAATGTTATGTGTTTGGATTACCTGTCACAATCTATTACAGGCATTACAGGGCTTGCCTCCATTTGGAGCAGAGCTGCTACTTAAAAACATCTAAAGCAATCATGAGCGGGGGTAAACAAAGCAAAACACTAATGGCTTGTTTCAAATCAACAAAAGAAAAAAACAGGCAAACTTATTTAACAGGGATAACGAGGAGGATGAAAGAAAACATCGCAGTCTTTGTGATGTCTTGGAATTTGCCGAGCAGGGCTTCATAATGTGGACAACAGCCATGATGAGAAGGAGCTGCTTTTGTCTTTCTTTCTCCTGCTAAAGGTTTTGGCATTAGCATGTCATAATCCAGACATCTCTCTCCGCCAGGGTGATAAAGACAAGAGAATAGTTCTGCCTTCTTCTGAGGAAATACCATTTAAATCACTGATTTATTCATTCAGAGTGTATAATTTCTCTGCTGAGGCACAGAGAACAAGATACAAAGACATTTTGATTGATATCTATCCCTTCTTTTCTAAACGGCGCCTGCAGTTAAAGAGTTCTGCTCTGGCTACAGAACACATAATTAAGATACCAGCGGTGTATTAAGGAATTAAGTTGCATGGCCAGAATGATTCTACAGCCAATGTGATGAAACCGTGAAGCACTTTTAAAACTAATTAAGCACTACATTTCTTATGTAATTTCAGGCCGTAGATATTTTTTACTTCTACTGTCGACACTGTTCAGAAGAACTGGCATTATGGCAGCGGTACATAGGGGGAACACTAACTGTAGTGCTTGCCACATTATATTTGTTACGTCAACTTAAAAGGTACTAAGTGGAATTTTAACAAAAACTCATGATATTAATCACAGCGGTGGACGTTAAGTGAACTGCAGTCAGCATCCTGTTGCCCTCTCTCATGCTAGCATCGGCCAAAACAGTCATGTGACATTACATCATAATCACATATAATAACGTTACTATCTGTAATGTTGCTATATATTATTTGGACCATAATGATACTAACTAGCTTACTGTTTGCAAATTATTTAATCAGCTAACATTACGGACCCCCCAACACCAGACCCATGTCAGGCAGCTAAATTACAGCTAGCTGGCCAACCTTAGCTTAGCAATCAAATTGCCAGGTATACACCTTTGCTTTACCGCTACATTGTTTATTGTTGGCTAAAATCAACACCGTTTGTCAAAAATACTTAAGTTAGTATCATGGATCATGTTAGCTGGTGAAGTCAAGCTTGCCAATAACACATCCACTCAGATAGTATGTAGCTAGCGATAAGGTTAGCAAGCAGGAGAGCTAAGGTTAGCTGTAACTTAGCTAGGCTGCATGGACCTGATGTTAGGTGCTCCGTAACTTTAGAGGACAAAGGGAGTCTGGATTAATGAGCTGGTGTTATCCACTCAAGACAGAACGTTGCTACATCAGCTACACACTGTTGGTGCTATAAGGGAGCTGAAGAGACAAGGCACTCGGGAGCGTACGTAAGCGTCACGTAAGCTACTGGATGCCTGAATTTCCCTCGGGATAAATAAAGTATCTATCTATCATGCTTTGGATTTTCCTTTGGAGTCCTTTACATAGAAATCAGTTCACAGGCTGTTACAGGCAACCGAGAAAGCCGGGGGAAGGTCTCAGTTTATAAATGATGTTACAATCTAGTCAACAATTAGCAATACAAATCCATTAATGCGTAAATTGTTACATATAGTGATGGGAAACAAAATCCTTAGTCCTTGTTTTGGGCAAAAATAATTTGGAAAGAGATATTTTAATGTTAGTGTGAACAGGAGGAATGATCGACAGTAAGTAAAACCTGTTTCAGTCAACACATGGGCGCCAGACTTTTTTTTAACACAAACTTGAAAAACTGGAACTGCAACTTGACACTCACATTAAAGAACATTACGGACACTTTCACTTCAGACAAAGATGCTCTAGCGTTCTAGATGCTAAGCGCTGACAGTATTTTAAAAGCTATGTTCTTTCATGGGAGACGTAGTGCATTAAAACGTGGGCAAAAGACAGATTTGTTTTAAATTAAGAATATCTGATAGCGTTGAGTTACCAAGTTAAATATGAAATACCAATATTTCACTATCGGCACCAAGACGGCCCTCTTTAAACGGGTCACGGGCCAGAAGTGACCGAATACATACAACATTGAAATGATCAAATTGTAACAGCACAATTACATTAAACTTTTAGAACATTGTATTCAAAGCTTGCACAAGCCTTAAAAGAATATTGGTGCATGAGTGTCTCCGATTACAGTTAATGATCTGATGATTTGCTGAACTCCAATATGAGAAGTACATTTTGTTGATGCCTTATTAAATTTCTAACTGCTTGTGTGACCCTTTCTCTATGCTCAGGCAATTCTAAATGTGTTAGTGGAAAGCAGCTCTTAGCTTTAGATTTCCTCGGTTAATGGAAAGCCATGAAACTGTAACTGTCGTTGCACTGCACCTTTGAAAATACTTTTAGAGTTAGTTTACATTGAAGTCATAACACCACATGACACACACTGCTAATCCCCAGGATGCAGTCGTATACTGTCTATGTTTACAGTTTGTGTGGGAAGAGCGGTGAAGTTACACGCATTGCATAACTTATTAAAATTACGTAACATTCGGTTTTCAAACTTACAAAGGAAGCATTTATTTAGGATAAGAAACCGGTCAGATCAAACGAGGAGCATGAAGAGGGGACATTGAACAAAGGAATGTGAAGCACTTGGAGGATTTCACAGCAGAGGTCAAGTGCTGAGGGTGTCAGTGAGATCGCAGAGGCCAAATATCCCGGGAGGGACAAATGCCTGTGGGTATTATGACCAGCAAAGCAGAGAAAAGTGACCAGGCTCCACCAATAGGTGTCAGTCTTCTATCCTTGCTGCATTACAGCTCTCAGAATTGAAGAAAGTATGTTTGTGTGTGGGTCCTTGAGTTATGATGGCTGGCTCCAGGCAGCATCTGGAGCTGGACGCTTCTGCAGTTGGCTGCAACTCAAGTGGACAGACAGTTTGGCTGGACTTGGTACATGAACTCAGTGTAGAGCTCGGGGCTGTCTTTGCTTTCTGCGCCGACTCTTCAAGAGTTACTGACAACCAAGAAAATGTAATGCAACAACACTTTCTCTCACCTGATAGTCGCACAAGTTCATCAGTGGAGGAGGAGGGAAGGAACCGGGGGATGGAGAGAAACCGGTTGACTCTTCCGCAGGTGGTGGAGGGGGAGGGTACTCCGCTGGGATGGACACACACGCACCAAGAGAAACAAAAACAGCTTATTAAACACTTCCTCTTTTTTTTCCTCCATTCAAACTGTCACAATAGAACATACAATAAACCACTGATATATCATGCAATAACTTATTTCTATCATTTTATTTACACTCAATAATTAGTGTGACGGGTGCAAAAAACAACAAGAAATGTCTTCGTACACATCAATGTCAACAAAATGGATAAAGTGAATCATATAAACTCCTTCAGTTACATAAAATCTGAATCAGAAATCCTTTATTTGTCCCAGAGCAGCAAAGGGACGGTGCAGATGAATGACTAGATAAAATAGGTATGCTAACATATTACATAAAAGAGGCAAACACACGTGTAATACTATGAAATAAGTAACCAAAGAGACATCACCAGACGGTGAATAGTTCACACGATGCTTTGCATGGTTAAGGTGAGATTAACTGAGGTTACTGTGTATAAATACTGTATATGAATAGACGTGTGGAGAAAGTGCACGCACATCCCCGTGTAACATTCTGAGCACTTCATTGTAAACTTCGCCCTTTGGTATTTGTGGAATGCTACAACAAATTAACAACACATCGTAAAGTGTCCTTTACATTTGTTGGTTTGATGTTGGTAACAAATGCTTTAATGTTACAACTTAACACAGTTTAAAGCTGCTACAATCAATATTTTTATATTAACAATGGATCAAATGGCTGCAAAATATGAAAGGGTCGCGAACTATCACCCAACTCTGCAGTTCTCTCAGCTCTGCGGAGCATCTTAACCTCTTTCAGCTCATTGTTTTGTTTTTTATAATCCACAACTTTGGTCTTTCGGTTCACTTTCAGCGCTCTGTGTGTTTTTTGGCCTCAGCCACTCAGCAACTACTTTCAGTTAAAAAGCTCAGCACCTAACCACAGACAGACAAAGCGGGTAGATGGTGAACACAGTGGAGCATCTAAGAGAGCTAAACGCAGCGTGAATGGGTCCTGCAAACACTCATCAGGATCCGATTGATTATTATGACATGTGACAGCATTTAAGTAACTCTGAAGTTAAATATTTTAAAAACACAATTAATCAACAAATCCATATTTCTCATTAAATACAAAAAATACATTCCAGCCAGCATTTTACAAAATGCTAAGAAATTAGGATTATTCATCATAATTTCTCTTGAACTGTGAAATCAAATCAGAGATTGGAAAGGGGTTCTCCAGTTATTACAAAGGACAGAGAGTGAAAGACACAATGTAATGGAGCCTCATCATCGTCCCACGTCAATGGATTGACACACTTAATTGTAGCAATTTGGTTAACTAAGAAGTACTAATCTGGAGTAAGCATGCGTTTCTTTTCGCGGAGATTGTAAATGTAAATGTTGTGTTACAAATGGGTTCGACTAGGTGTTTGTTCTGCCAAAAGAGAAACAAGCCAAATTTGTAGTTCTAAAGTACACACTAATCCAAGGATTGCATCCAACCACATGTTTCAGACAGGATAAGGAGTTACGTGACAAATTAAATTCTGATTTGGCTTCTCTTGGCACTCGATTTAAGACTGAATCATTTGACCATGTACTTCTAAGTACCAAACCAGACATGAGCTTTGCAAATTGAAGGCTTTTATGAGACGTAATGGGAATTTGTTCCAATGCTAAGACTTTGATGAGTCCTGTTCAGATATTCCATTTGCTTTCCATGGCTTTTATCTGTTTTCATTAGAATCTAATTGATGTCATCAATGTAGTTTATCCAAGGCAGCTGACCAAATTAATTAAGCGTGGTTTTCAGCTGCCTCGACAAAACTGCCGAAGGAAGAAGAAAAATAAGAAAAGGAGACAGAGAGATAATGCAGCATGGTTAAAATTGGACACATGTCTGCGTCTTGAGCATTACAACATTTCAGAAATTGTGAGCATTGCATTAAATATTCCCTCTGGGTGCTTGAGGGCCTCCGTGTGAATTGTTTATTTTATAACCTTGTGACCTCCGCTAAAACTCCAGAGTAAACCTCTGGGAGAGGAAATAAAAATATGCTGCTCCACAACAAGGCTCTGCTGCCGGTCCTCCCTCCCCTCCCACTCCAGCACAGATCTCTTTTTGCCAGAATATAAGTCACTTGTAACTTGTGGCTTACAGAGAATTATAACATTTAGTTTCATGTACATTTCTCTCAAACATCAAAGATGTTTTGGATTTCTCATTTCAGGAAACACACGAGTTGTAAATGTTACAGAGATGCATGTTTTATTGAAAAGGCCTTCTGCATGTGGAACAGTGGAAAGCAAGACTTGGAGCTGGAACAGGAAGCATCCTTGCTGAAAGGATCTTTCTGGTTATTTTCCACTTCAACCTTGTTTTTGTAGTATCTGTAATCATGCCCGTCATTTAGCAGTGAACTGTGTTTGTAATGTAAGAACAATCACTAAACGTATTTGTATTCCCTATCTCTCAGCAAAACTGTTTTCTCTTAAAAACGCCTACACTCAACCTCAAAGTTGGCTGTGACTGTTTAATACAGAAGCATTTCCAATTAAGTGGCTTGTAATGTTATAGCTTATTTCCATCACTTAACATTCTTCTTTATAAGGAATTATCTGGCTTTGAGAGGCAGAAGTAAAAAAGCTACTGTTGTGCTATAAACGAACGTCACCACACTGAGTAGATGACTTTCCTTGTGTTCGGCGTGATGACGTTTAACGTCCTTGACCTCCTCTGAAGTCTCATTCAGACACTTGTTAGCGCCTGTATTAAGATGCGGAAAAGTTTTTGAATTCTCGAGGGGTTTTTAATGATCTAATTTATGTCGTGGATCAACATGCATGCAAGCATTGGGTGTAGATAGATTTAATATTTTCAGTAGGGATGCAAATGTGATTAATGTTATTGATAGGCGACTTACAGAGAGTGATATAAAGAGAGAGTGAGGCAAGAAACTTATTTCCTATTTTTCTCGATACGGATCCGTATTAAAGCAAAAAATAACCCGAACTTCCCAAACATGGTGGTTGTCTGAAATATTACGAAATGGGTGGAAATCTGACCAAAACTTCTATTTAAAAAAAGTTTTTAGAATATATATTTATATATATACAAATTGCAGTGCAAACGCAAATACTTTTCTCCCCACTTCTCCTTCTTTTACCGGCATCATTTTCTGTCCTCATCAAAAGAGGACCTTCTTTCCTCTCAACTACAAGACTGTGGCATAATACATAGAAAAAAAAGAAAAAAGAAAGATCATTTTTAAAATTGTGAAGATCTGTAGGAACTGAAAATGATTCCCCTCATTCACAGGTTATGCTATTTCTGTCGTTTTCAGTCTTATTTTGTGCACATGCTGCATTTTTTCACCGCGTTTCAAAGCAACCGGTCCGAGCCGCTGCGAGAACCCTCACCGGCTTCCCACCAATAAACGCAGCCGACTGTTTATTTAAAAATAGGAGCCAGCCAGAGGTGCCACCGCCGTGACAAACCCCGGGTCTCTGCTGCAGTCCACGGAAACTTTATCCCTTCTACGTCACCCGATGTTTTTGCCATTTCTAATGAAACTAGAATCAACACAGCTGTTAAACACTTTCTGTTCTGCCGGTTTGCTCGGTGTTTATGCCGCCATGTCACGTCAAAGCAATGTGAACGAGGCAGAGTGAGAGCGGCTTCTGTGCCGTGAATGAAGCCAGCTCCATTTGTGACAATAGGGAGTTGAAAGCTCCAAGTGAGCACTAATGAGAGAAGCAGCAGGAAGACCTACTTAATACAACAACTTCCCCTGTCTTTATTGAGCAATTACTTTTAAGTAGCTTCTTTTTGAAAAAGGAATCCTAATCAGTGATTAAAGTTATTTGAGAGGCCATAAGAGGTATAATTGGTTATCGGGATTCGGAGTATTGTTAAGGGGGAGATAAAAGGGGTGGAGATGGATCCAGCTGTGACACTGGGACTAATATTAAACTTTGTTTTTCAAGTAAGTGACACATTAATAAACACTTCAAGTACTGTATATGATTAATGGCTGCCATTTTTTCATGGTCTTTTACTTGAACGAGAAAACGTTTTTGCAACACAATCCATAGTTTCAAGAGAAAAGAGAAAAGCCAGCAGAGAATAGTTCTTTGTAGAAAAAAAAAAGGATTAGTATATTCTTTAGGGGCTGAAGGCTGAGCATATGTTTACAGATTTACATATGTACAATAATATCAGAGTTATACGTGTGTAAGCGCTGGCCATCTGCTCTTTAACGACTTAGGACAAAGCCCAGCACGACTGCCTTTTCGCATTATGCATCCAACATTTTAGCGAAGGAAAGTGTTTGCAAAGGAAAGAGCAGAGGAGGTAAATCTGAAGAAACCTCAAACACAGGGCGAGATCACTATTTAAAAAACAAAACACCATGTTTGCCTGTGTGTTTGGGCGCACAGGACATAAATGATCTCGCAGGATGTGAACCTGATTTATTGCTGAAAGCTTGGTGTCTGTTAGCATTCACACGTTCACACATTCACACAAAATAAAGGCAGCGGAGTGAGACAGGGTGGGTCCACATGTGTCGCAGGAACGCTCAAAAACTTCTTCAGTAACTGACCCCTAAAATCTAAATAGCTCATTCTTTAATATTAGCACAGACATTAGGTCCATTGTAGGTACAAAATAAAATACAGAGCCGGGGGAGAGGGGGGGGGAATTATCGGAAATTCCACGATTAACGTTTAGGAGAAAATAAACTGATTTCCACATTATACATATTATAAAGTGGTTATAAAGAGGTGATATAAAAAGACATTGCATAAATTAACATGTTGGCTAATTTGACAACAGAGCTGTGTGACGGCTTGATGGATAACTTTTCAGAGAATATTTTATTTTTTATTTTATTTTACTTTTATTACTCCCTTCCGCCAGGTCCTTAATTATTTATTTGAACCTAGAATGGCTCGTATCATTACTGTAAAGATCTGTAGTGAAAATAAAAGACTGGCTTTACTTTATTCAGTAGCAAAACATCTTTAATCCGTTCCAGACAAACTGGCCAAAGTGTTTAAGTGTCAGTCCACATGCTTTATCTCCACATGTCCTTTCTAAATGTGCCGTGGCAGAGGTTGAGTGCACATTGTTTTGACATAATTATGGAGCCGCTTCATTCCATCTTCCGCTGGAGAAGAGCAGCTGAGCCCTGCTCTTAATTAGCATGATATGTATAGAGGAGTGATTTATGACTTCATTTGGTTTGGGGATGGAAGGGAAGGATCTGAGGTCTTTGGAGATAGGCTTGTTTTAAGTGTAAAGGAGCAGACCCAAATTGGCTTCTGCTACTCTGAGGAGAATTCCCACGGGAAGAGGAATTCAGATGAGGAACAATAGACGGATAGTGTTTTTGTATGAAAGAAAAGGAACAAATACAGAGAATAGGTGAAAGCTTTGGGAGCCACAGTTGTCCTTTTTTTCCATCTTAAAGCTTGAAACATCAAATGCGCTGAACAATTAGTGCCTCAAAATGCGATGTTAGGAAGGTCTGCTGAGGATGGAAAGTGTGATTCATCAAAAGGCAGAGAGGGGATCTTTGCTGTCATGTCTTATAAACAAGCGGGAGGGAGAGCAAAGGAAGCCAGTCGAATGTCACTGCTGTGTAAACTCAGCCACTTTCATAACATGAAACCTTTCCATTTAATAATGACACCAGTGATTGGTCGTTTCAGCATTTTGAACATGCAAATATCCATCTGCAGAGAATCTACTCTGTACAACGAGACTCAAAGGGTCTGTGGGCTGGGACTTGTGAGGGTATTCTAATGCTAGGAAGCACACTTCCACAGTGTAAATACTACGGTGACATTTAAACAGCATGACCATCTAATGGATGAATAATTTCATTTATTAGGAGTCTTAATCTCTCCGGTGGAGATCCCTTTTCATTGCACCTGTTAACTGTAGAAACCATCAATTAGCTTAATATCATATATAGATATTAAAAACTCTGAATGCAATAATGTGATTAGGTGTAAAGTATTTAATATGTACAGCACTAGAGCTAGGACAATATATCAGCCTGGGTCACACATCTTGTTACCGTTAACTAGAAGTGTTTATGGTAACTTAGGATCTGTGTCACCATTATGTTTATTAACTTTAAAAAGTCCCGTTCAGTAATCAAAATTATTTAAAAGTTTTTTAGGTGAAATGAAAATTGAGTGCCAGACTTTTTGCAAAGGAAATATTTGTATATACATCTATATGTATTAAAATAAATTATAAACAATTTATCTATTATATTGAGTATAAAATATATACTAAATTACATTTTGAAATATTGATCAGTACAGTGTTCATTTCGATAAGGAAAGACAGTTTTCATTGATTAAAACGATACGAAAATAGTTTATAGGTTTTCTTTGACTGTTAGTCAACTATAACTTGAATAAAGACAAATAAACAGGACGACTAAATATGATGTAAACTAACAAGAACATTTGACACAGGACTAAGGCAAAATGATCACCAGTACACACCAGTATCAGAGTATATGTATATTTTAGATGTATGGAATTTATCACAAAATGTGTAAGCTTGTGTTTTCTCATGATTATGATCAAACATCACTTTATGGCAGAGCAGTTCATGCAATCTTTTCCAGTGCGCAAATTAGTTTTTTGAACTCTTACTCAGCATTCAAACTTCCTTTGATTATGTAGAGACAACTTTGACAGACAGGATATAAAGAAAAATATTTTCACAACGCTGTGACCCTTTCGGATGGTGCTAAGATTTTAGAGAAGTGAAACGTCTCATTTCGGCTGCATAACAAACTCACAACAGAAATGTTATACAATGTAGACAAAAAGGTTATTTAAAAAAAGTCATGAGAAAACTTTGAAGCAAATATTAAAGAACCACAGAGTTCACTTGTAGAGACACACACACACACACACACACACACACACACACACACGCACACACACACACACACACACAAGGTATGTGTTCCACTTAGATAAAAGTGGCCTTTGTATGCGCTCACAGCGAGCGCCTGTGGGCTCTATGGGGACACAGACGCACTCATTGGTGGATTTCCTGTAAATTCTCCTGGTGACACCCATGAGGGACTCTGACATAACAACCGGTAGTCAGTTTGCCTCTGGCCAGTCAAGCAGGGAGGAATAAAAACAGCTTATGCACATGGTCGACAGTTTTGAACTGCTCAGAGCAAACAATTAGCGAGTTTCTGGTAAGTTGAGAAGTTTTGATCAAAAACAGCACTTCTCCGATGTTTTCAACTATGATCATCTCACCACAAAAAACTTATTAGCCTCCATAATCAACAGCAGACGTCGTGAAACACAACACCGTACTGCCACAAAAGACAAATCTGATTTGATATATTAAGTTATAGATTCTATATAAGATAAATATATTGTGAATGAAGCTGCTGGTGATGACTCAGTCACGTTCGGATCATTTTCTGGTGGTGCCGACACTTTTTGGAGCGCCATGTGAGTATTTACAGTCACTTCATACAGAAAAAAATCGTTCTAAACAGATATTTAAAGAAGCGGTTGGGAATTAAACAACAGCGCAAGAGGCTTGAGGTCTCTGATTATGTCATGTACCTATAAAGGGAAATATAAAATCACTGGTATGAAATCAAATGTGACCTCTGTCCTCGACATGGCACTCAACGCTCAGCTCTCGTGCGTAGTTCACATTGAAAGTCCCAGAGAGCAGACTAACAAGTCATCAACAAGACTATGCAAAACGTTTTTTACCAGGAACACATTTCTATGACTTTCAATAAAAACCTAAAAGGATGTGAAGGTATAAAGGAAGCTGCTGGCGTTAAACAGGCCTGCGAGGTCTCTTTGTTTACAAGAGATTGAAGGAAGGCCGTCTGTACCATCGGCCAATAACACAAAGGCTTTTGCAAACAATTTTTTAAAGCTCGACAGCATACGATAAATGACATACAATACTGCTGCAGCCAAACTGAAGCTAATATAATATATCTTTAAAAAGGTAGTTTTCTTTATCGCCGGGCTATTGCACTGGATTGCATTAGCTTGTACGGTTATTTGTGATATTTTGTCCAACTCTGCTACAGTGTGTTGCAGAGCTGCTCCCGGTCTGATCACACAAGCATTATATTTATATTATTTAGCAGGGTTACTACACCTTTTCCAAAGTCAAATTCAACCACTTTTCAAGCATTTTCAAGGTGCATTTCCACACTTCTCCAGCACCTTAGAGCTGTATTAAATGACATATTTATATAAAGTACATACTGTGTACAGTTTACTGATCATTTCCCTTCATCACACTATATTAGATGTCATTGTGTATATCGAATGTTATTTATTCATCTAAAAAGAGAATTATTCAGCCAGAGGGATTTATAATTAAAGTTACAATTATAATTTCAAGCACTTTATTCAAAATCCAAGCACTTTTCAAACCGTCCACTTGAAAGTGTTTTCAAGGATCTCCAGCACCTGTATGAACCTTATTTTAAATTCCCTAAAACAAATACAGTGAAATGTTGCAGCAAAGAAGGTGCATGAAAGAAGTGGAGCGCTGACCTCTCTATGCAAAAAGCAATCACTGCTGACGTCCCTGCTGTACATGTACCATATGAGATCAACTTAAACCCTAAAATCTGATCTGTTGTAAGAAATGTTGAGTGAAGGGTCACTTCTTCCTGCTGGGGCTTTAATCAGAACAAGTTCTCCCTAAAACATCCGAGGGCAGCCCTCGCTAACTGTGCACCGCCCCGTCTGCACCGGCTTCTTTGTCCGCACAATAAACACGGCCTCAGACGCTCGTCAGCCCCGGTCCTGGCCCCTGCCAGACAAAAGGGACAGCGAGGCGCTGTGCCAAATTGACGTGTCCCTAATTTTTATGCTAATCCTCAATTTCACATCAGACAGTCCGCACATTTGATATAAAAGATATTATATAAATAAAAAAGGGGAGACCCAGATAATCTGTTCATAAAGACATCTTATCCTTTGAGTGGAGATGTCTGCAGATGGCTTTACACATTTGCATGTTCAAAATGCTGACAACGACCAGTCACCGGTGTCATTATTAAATGTTAATGTTTTAATAAAAAATACCACTTGTATTTTGACTGCAACATGCTGCAGTTTTAGATATCAGGAATAAGAAAATAAATTATTAGTGTTTCTTCAATATTTCCCATTTCAATCAACAGTCTCGTTGACCTCAACTGAATCTTTATAATAAGCAGTGCATGTAATTACTGCAACAGTGAGAGATAGAAGAGAACAAGTGGAATTAACAGTTTATTCTCAAGTCACTGAGGTCATGAGATATGAACAATGCAACTGTGGCATGAATTCCAAAAACTAAAACATTTACATTACAACAATTATATCATCCACAGATGTCTCCCCTCCCTCTTTATATTGTTTCGTTAATCCTCTTAACGCCCGGACAATGATTAATTGTGGATAAAAAATTGTGTCGACGGTTCTAGATTAAATATTTTTTTGTAAAATTACATTTTGGAATTACAAGGCTTTAATGATGCCAGGAATCAACGACTAGGAATAGAATCTAGTTTTTTTATTTGCAAGAAATCTGTGAACATGGCTAGAGGTAAATATCAACAGTCAGGACCCGGAGTTCATTTCTTTATTCTCTGACAATAAACATGGAGGTAATGTCACTGAAATATTGTTTCATCAATATAGAAAGCTGTCATATAGGTGAAGCTAAACTATTTACACCAAAGGCCACATTTACAAAATGAAGACGATGGGATGACTGGTGATGGTGGTTTTGTTTTTCCTGTCAGTGGTGGGCAGAGCTCAAACAGGAGCCGTCTAAGAACTTCTTTTTTAACAAGACTTAACATCTGGAGTACGAGAGAGATCCACAACTCAAACCACAAACCCCCACAGACAGCAGGGTTTCCAACCTGACAGTGTGTTCGCTGCTTGCCAAATTTCATAACCGTTTCCCCTGTTTTGGAAATCTAGGGTTCTCAGGGGGGTTTGACTTTTAGATAATGTTCACATTACAACACGTTTAGCAGATGGGCAGGTGGGGGGGGGGGGCGACAAGTTCTACCTTTACTTCATAACAACTTGCTCACTGAAGACTTCAGGCTAACTGTGAATTTAATATTATTTGACACATATATATTTGAAATAAATCAATCAATAAAACAAAAACAATATAAATATTATTAATATTGATATAATATTTCAGGATTCAGGACATTTGTATCTTTATTTACAGTTGTATAAAGTTGTATAATTGATTTCCTATAAATTGCTGAAGCATCAACGCCTGGTATAGACTATAGGTAACACATGTCTTCATTTTAAAATTTGATTTATCATCAATAAAAAATGGCAACTAGCATTACTCTTATTTACTCTTCATTTGCATAACACACAGATGAGTTTCTTTAGTTCAGAAAGGCTTGTGCTTATAATAGATTTTAAGGTTCATATGGCCAAATATTACAAACACTTATATACTTATCTCAATGCCGATAGGAACCGAAATATTATATCTAATAATATGAGCCTCTCTCTGTACAGATATTACTCATCAAAGATGATTATGAAGGCTCTGTGGAGTCAGATCTGTCTCATGTAAAACAGACAGAGTTATGCTCTGTGGAGCACAGCCTCGGTGTTTGCTCAACTTAATACTACATCATCTTCAAAACATTTTGCCTGAGATGTTAATCTTAATAATTCCAGACTAACGCTGTTGCAATGGAACAAAGACTAATTAAATAAAGTAAGTTACGCATAGAAATGAAAACTCTACTAGTAAATGTGTTTATTGCATAATACCTTGTAGCAGTAGAAGCTTTTTTTATACAAACAAACCATCAGCTCCAAAGGGGCCCAAAAAAAGCAGACCATGCAAGGCTTCCGGGACTCACACATGACTGTAAACCACACTTCTTACACTGTATGTGTGTTAGAAATTAGGCATGCAACAAGGCCTCTGTCACAATGCAAATATGTGAGTATGTATGAAGCATATCCATCAAAAAATGTGCAAGTGTTGCAAGGCCTCACGGCTCCGCTTGATACGTGCACAGAGGCAAGACAAAGACAAAGTATTGGAGGTGATCAGTCTGAGCTGCCACATAAACACAGTCACACACGTCCCATCCGTACTTTGAGAGCAAAAGCTTAATAACCTGACACGAACACTCACTTTGTTCATTCCAAAGTTCTGATGCTGATAGAAATAAGGGCCAAAACTACAAACATAAGATCCATGTTGCAACTAGAATTACACTTAAATGTAAGGATCGATGATCAGTGTTACCATGACAATAAAATGCTCTCAGGCAGCATTGAGAGTTATGCTCCTATTCTCCAAACCTTTTGTTTTCATCATATTAAAACTATGGAAATCAATTTTAAATAGCTCTTCTATCTGGCAAATTATGGGTGAATAGTGATGTGATTTATTTGAACAAATACCATATTAATGACGTCTTTAACGCAGCTCAGTAGCTTTAAAGGGAAGTATTTAGACATTTGAAGTTGCGGTTTTCTCTGCTGTAGAGTGTACAGCTACGCACAATCAATACAATGAATTTGCTACACAAGTTCACTTGTTCCTGAGGGAAAGCTGTACAGTTCATTGTTGGGAGAAACAACTAATTTCAAGTGGAACATGATTGAGGACTGATAGTAACGTAATGTAGGAGATTCTGGACAGTGTGGGCTAAACTCCAACGAGTGGGAAAAAACACAACACTGTTCTTGATGTGTTGATTCAGAACGTGTCTAAAGTGACGGTATAAACGTTTCATTTGATGATATTAGTGATTTAGTGGCGTTACCTGCAGGGTCGGAGAGGGTGGGCTCTCCCGTCTGTTTGTAAGGGTTGAACTTGGGCTTGGGTGCGACCACAGGGGCAAATTTCTTGGGTGCCTGCTGCTGGGAGACGGAGATGCTCGCACTGCCCAAAGTAGTCTCCATCCTGGCAGCTACTTGTCCCGTCTGGTCGTTGTTGTTCCACATGGTTCTGATGAGGAAAGACAAAAGTTATGAAAGCGGAAGCTCGGACCTGTGACGTCAGGGCCGACATAACGTCAGTCTACTCGGTGATGGAGACTCTCTGGAAACCAACGGTCTTTAGAGCTGCAGTCGGAAATGAGGAGACTTAACTATGGATCACAATAGGATGAATCGATGTCAGAGAATAAAAGAATCCAGCTCCAAACAGGAAATAACACAACAACATTGATCTTGTAGTATTTTCAATCTAGAAGTCCTGCCAGCTGGATCATCGGTAAAAATGCTACATAATCCTGTTTCTTCAAGGACAGGAGCAGCAGTGATGCTGCCAGGGAAGTAAGAGGCCTGGACAAAAGTCAGAACGGCTCTCCTAAGTCAAACTGCAGCAGTCCTCGGAATAGCTTAAAGTTTAACTACAATTTCCAAAAATGATCACATTGAATAAATACACATAATTCATGTGTTTTATATAACAAAAAAATGAAAGCTAAACAATGGCGGCCGACCAGCTGCACTGCTACAGGACGTTAACACATAACCAAAGTGATGAGACTAATGGTGGGCAGGTAGTTTAAAAACTGATATGTAATGCAGTGTGTCCCACGCTGTAGTAATGCATCTATTTAGATCAGGTTATCTTCTCAATCCAATGTTGTTTAAAGCGTACCTGAAGGAGGCGTCCTTAACATCATGTTCCCATACAACAAAACTGCATTCTCAATTAGGATTCTGGGGAAATCAGCAGCTCGATATCCGTATTGTGAGTAAGACCTGCACGGTGTAAAACACCTTACATGCGTCACATTATTTCTCAGTGGCACTAAGGATGTGTGCATAATAATGAGCTGGCTGGCCACGGTCTCAATAATTATGAGTGTGTAAGATTAAAGTCTACTTTTTTGCATTTCAACTATTGAGTCAGATTATTATAATAATAATAATAATATTATTGTGTATGGTAAAAAACAAGGTAATACACACAGTGTTCTGACATGCATCCATGTCTCCAATTTAATAAAGTAACAAAGTGTCAAAGAGGAAAGGAAATCACTTTGAACTCCGAACCTTTTTTACACGCATCCTGTCTTGCAATGCCTACAGCAGAACAACAAATCAGAAACAGTGATGTGTGAGACAAAGCGCGGCGAAAACAACAAAGTATTTTCAAACCAGAAAGACTTCATAACAGAAAAGCATTCAAAACGGACCCTTCAGTGTTGATGCAGCCGTCAAAAACCAGATCAAATCAGTGTCTACAAGTCGTGTAGAGACATAAACAGGGATTCATTCGTTTCTAATTATATTTATTTATTCATCTTTGTTGTTTTTTATGGTGGGATTGAAAATGTTACATCAATGTTGATAGCTAATCAATATAATAACTTTTATTATTACATTTTATTTGTGAACTTCTTGTGGCCTTTATACAGTTACAGTGAAAACAACAGAGTAAAAGACTTTGCTGTGGCTGAGGACACAAACATCCAGTATTTCACCATCGCATTCTGAAATCACTTGAAATATTTGAACTATTTATACGCCGCGCTTTTTCCCATCCTTCTTTTTGTTTGTGTTTGTTGTGCTGTGTTCTGATGTTTTTTTTGCTGTTTATTATCCTCAGTCTGACTGATACAGGGTTTACATTCTTTCTCTGGAGCACAGGAGAAAAAAAGCCCACGCACAATCATCTTTTAATATCTGCTCAAATCCCTGCTCCTCCTGCCGCCTGAATGCTTCTTACTTTTGATATTTTTCCCTGCTCTTAATGCTGCGATTCAGACACGCGCTGATGTCTCACACCCACCTGTCCTTTCAATGCAAATGCTTTCATTTCTCGACGCTCAGATGGCTAACAAAATAAAAGATGAATTAAAAAGGAGGGAAAAAAGGAGAAATGATCTTAGAATGTGTGAGTAATACACGACATGCTGAATGGGAAATGTCTGTTTCAGTGTGTGCTTACATATTTTTGATGATGGCAAATAAATCACAGTGGGGTGTCACTTTATGCGTTCTGGGCCCTAAAGTGCACATTAAACCCACTAAAATCTATTAGTCTCTTATATAAAATGAGGTTTCTTCATAACCAATTATTTATGTGCCATTCTGGGAACACAAACCTGAACCTCTAACAATGACGACCTCATATAATAATCACTATATTATTATGTTATTTATTTATTATTGCTTGCGTTTTTCCTATAAACTCTGAAGTGAGGTGACTTCAAACTAAAATATACTTTCTATTGGAGAAGTGGTCTCTACCAAAGAAATGTTGCTATGGAGTTTTAAAAAATTAGATTTTTTTCACTTTTGAGCACCACAACCTCCGCTATTGTGTTGAGGTGGAGGAAGAAATCTCACTGACGGAAGTACAAACTAAATATTCTTCAAAGAACGAGTGTTACCGGGAAAACGCCAAAGACCTCACGTGCAACTCCTCAACACAGAGGAGGAAGTGCAAACTCCTATTACATATCAAATATTCACAGACTTACTGTATCACCTTATACACGCTATACACGTTATACACGTTATACACCGTTATACGCGGTTATACACCGTTATACACCGGTATACACCGGTATACACCGTTATACACCTTTATACACTCCCTGTTAAGAGAGGAGAATAGTTCCTAAAATGTAGATTTCTAAGATCTGACTTTTAAAGCATTCGAAAATGAAGCGATCATCTTTCCAAAATCCTGACATATTAATCGTAAAAGTAAATTAATTATTTAGCTACTTTATTCAAGTTATTTGCTTTATAATTATTTGTGCCTCCTAGTTCCATAAATTCGGAGGTGCACGATCCAGGGCCGCGCAACTTTGCGGCTTATGCAAAATACGCGACGACGATTTCTGAATCGCACACCCTCAGGCCAGCGACCAGGACCGAGGATAACAATGTTAGTCCATCTCTCAATACTTTGACTTCCTAAAACAGCTGGGCACTGTAGTTTTTAGCAACGGTATATTTTAACTGATCCTGACAATTTTTCAACTCACAATATTGCATCACCTCTTAGACATCATGAGACATAAGTCGAAACAAAGAACCTACTGTAGTCCGATTTGAAGGCAGAAGGGAGCGCACAGAAAACCATCCACTGCCAGGAAGCTGAGGAGTCCCACAGAGAGACAGGAGAAGCCGGCCTCCTTTCTGCAGTTGTTTTAAGGGTTCAGCATGTTAATTAATTGACTGTGATCAAATGGCTCCGTGACTGTTTACACCACAAACAACTCAGCAGTGTTATTAAGGCTCAATATATATAATATAATATAATAATGTGTAATTGTGTGTTTGCATTAATACGTGCATGTACATCCACACTTGTGTTAAAAATTATGTCAATTCGGCCATTCACATCGGGGTGAAACACTTGAGTGGTTAAACCGTTTGCTCAAATTTATTCCCACATGGCGAACGTTCGTCTCCCATCGCTCCTGGAAGTGACAAAGTGCTAGCTTTTGTGATTCATGTCAGGGATTGAGTGCTTCTACCAATACCGCCCACCGCTGCTCAAAGTGTAACAGTAGGCATGGTCATGTGACTCATTTCCTGTTTCATTTTGGTCTCAGTCTTTCATTTCATCGAGTTAGGTCCAGATCATTAATTGCTGCGTGGGGAACAAGGCCTTGTTTGGATATCTACATAATGTACTTTATATTATAATATATTATATTTACTTAAATTTTTTAGATCACTATTGCCATCTCTTTTATCTTCATTTTATTCTAAATGTATGTATTTATATTTTATTTTTATTTTTTTAAATATAAATATTATTGTTTCTTTTAAATAGTCTTTTTTTACTAAATATTTATTATTACTCTCTGTCCCTCGATGTATAGAGGTATTTACCTTAGAAGAATAAGATAGTACAGAGCACTTTGCATTACAGTGGGACCCTCCAGGGGAAACCACGTAAACTGCGTGTAAATATTTATATTAATAGTCTTTGAATCTGTTTCTAAACAGTCACAACCTTTGGAGTTTCCACTTCACGCTGCGCATTTTAGTTCTGTGGGAGGAAACCAGAGCAGCCAGAGGAAACCCACACAAACACAACATATGCAGCACATAGCATGTGTGTAGAATATGCTGTAAACATATTGTGACTCAACAGATGTGGCCTCATTGTATCTCAGACCTTTCTCCTGCACTGGCACATTATGTGGAGAGCGGTCTGATGATGCGAGACTAAACATGGCATGCTTTTATGCTCATTTAACTTTGACTTAGTGTTCTGTGATCTCCTGCTACTTAATAAGCTAAATAATGCATTTGCTTACCGTTCTTCTGTATCAGCTTTGATGTGTTCAGCTATAAAAAAAACTAAAAGTTCCTCCCTTGTGCAACACAAGAAGACGTACAAATGAACGCACGCATACACACAATAGATTGATATAAGTGAGGCATGGGGCACAGGTCAAAAGTGCACCTGCAGTCGAGAGAAATACGAAATATAAAAAAAGGCCGCATCTGTAGAGAAGCCTCATGAAAGGAAAGTCAATTCTGATTGCCGGGGTAGTTACAAGATGACTCACAAAAGCTGTGACACCCTGTTTAACAGTTTGCTTTATGAGGGCACGGCAGTCGGTCTGTCTTCTCACAGCTGTTCCACTGCACTTTTACAGCTGTCATTGAGGAACTGCTGCAGGTGTTTCTGCTGCATTAATCTTTCATATCCACCAAGGAAACTATCAGACAAAACCATCCAAAGAGGACCACAGAGTACAAAATTCCAACATAAAATGGCAGAGTTCACAGATTTCCTTTTTTTTTGGGGGGGGGGGGGTGGGGAGCATGACATGCTTTCTATAAACCTTTTTTGTAGCTAGGAGACTGAATCGCATGTTGAAATTGTAAAAAAACCTGCAGAACTTGAAATGGCAGCGTTCAGGATCTTCTGCTTTTAAAAAGCTGCAGTAGCTTCAATAGTTTCTCTTTTGTCTCTCGTGTTCTTACCTTGAAAAGTGTTTTGTCAAAAATGTTCACACTGTGAGGTGAAAATGTGAGATGACTAACAGATGAACTTAGTAGAGAGTAAGTCAAAGCATACAATCTCAAACTTGCCTGTTCAACAGCTTTTACCAAACATTATTCAAACGCAGTAAACGGTGGATCAATACACCTTTAGTGCTGTATAGTGAGTATTTACAGCGGCAGGATGTGTACGTGTGAATGACTTAAAGGAGCAGTGTTCACAGTGTACTAGAGAAACATGTTGCAACAGCAAACAGTTTTGGGACACAAGAGGAAATAAGATATATCAGGTTTTGGCATTTAAAACTAGCCTGTACATTAGTAAATGTATTATTTTCACAGCCTTTAAAAGGAAAGCTGTAGTCGCCAATATGTTGTAGTGGCCGTTTTTACAACGCTCCAAGTTCATAGAACTGAGATACGTTGCCGACTAAGTGGCCTGACGCGTGTTCCAATGAATTACAAACCTTTTGTGAAGACGCGATGTGCTCGAAACTTGAACAAGGGATTATTGAAAATAAATTACAGTGTCACTGCAGGTGACATAACCTTAGCATAGTCCACCTACTGTATATCAATATATAAAAAACTATACAAAAACAGTGGTATTCATTTAAATAATATTTAACACCTATTATGTAATAAGTCAACATGTGTTGACATGTGTGCTTAAGTGGCTCTTGTTTATATAAAGTCATGATACATTTCAAATATTAATCTAATATACTTGCTGAATCCATAACTGTTTGTCCACTGCAGATGTTTGATTACACATTTTGAGCCATTACGCCCAAGTTTGATAGCAATCTGGTGGTTTCTTTACACAACAATACAAAACAGGAGACTGCAAATGAAAAAGAGCAAATGTCCTCCAAAAAACTATTTTACAAATTCTGTACAGTATAATGTATATTATATATATTATATGTCCAGTGCTGTCCATAATACTGCATGTGTTCATGTATATCTGTAAGGTTTATAAGAAAGAGTGAAGACTTAAAGGGCAATAATGTGGCTTTTCTCCCACATTGTGCTCCGTCCCAGGAGTAGAGTTCAGTTAAAACTACACGGCCATTGGTTCACTAGTCACCGATCAAAACATCACTTCAAAGAAAAAACTGCACAGATGAATATGGAGATACACTTTGGCTGGCAGATTCTTCATAACAAATAGAGGGGTGGGAGGCAACTGGGATTAGCACTCACGGTTTGTGACGCAACGTGCGGAGGGTCGGCCATGCAGATGAAAACGCTTTAAAAATTAAAGGTTCCCATCTGCGAGAGGTTGCTGCTGAGTCTTCCCAGCATTGGACTCGCTCTGCTTTAGAGCGCTGGTTGAATGGCTGAACAGGTTAATGCGACATTACACAAACAAGAGCTCGCTCCATGCACTGCGCTGTTTGGAAACAGGGAAGAGCAAAGAGTTCAAGTGGTCATTATGGATCTTGAAATGTTTTTGTGCAGAAGGGTAAATATTTGAAAGTGCAGGAAGTCTGACACCATGCGATGTGTTGGCATATTAATAAAAGCAAAAAGGCTGTTTTGGACCCCTTTCAACTGTTGAAAATTTAATGCTGGAAGCGAAACACCGGTGTCAGGTCAAACATCATGTTCTGAAACATAGCCACTGCAAACAGCACAGTCACATGAAAAAGATCATCTCAGAGCAAAGGATGGGTGATGGCTGCTGATGCTGCTAATTTACAGGCATTTATAATCAGGATATGCAACACAGGTACTCTTAATGTTAAATGGCACATGCAGAAATAATCTGTACATTACCCAGAGTTCTTTGTCGCACAATGACCTGGATATAATCCAGTTGACATATTTAGGATTGTAATGCATGTAAATGTGAGAAAGTAAGTAAGAATTTATTTCTTTATCCCTTTAATACAGGAATTAGTATTTTTTTATTTATCCCTATAAAACATGTAGGGTATGGATTAAGTAAAGTAAAACATCACTGTTAAATCCCGACACAGTGAGAGGTCTTGGTAAATCCCAAGACGGGCATCAGATATTATCTTTTTTATTAATCAATGTCTGAGCCAGCACCTCTCAATAAAACACGTTGTCAAAACTGTGCAACAAGACATTTTAAGAAGCCAAAGCCAGACTGCGCTCTCTTATTGGTAACAAAACTTTAAAAACATTAATCTGCAATTTGTGTTTTTTTAAATATAAATCTCTTTCGGGTGAATAATGCTTTAGAATAAAAACTTTGAAATACAGAAATAGAGTTTTGTGTAAGGCTGCAACTGGCGATTATTATCATTATTCATTAAAATGCCCAATATTGTATAAAATAAAAAGTTCCTAAAAGTTTTTAAGAGGTGGTCACGGTCCAGATGCCAGCGTTGAGCGAGCAAAAGGCAGTGAAGAAGACTGCTAAAGGCCCTGTCACACATATCCGTATGACAGAAAGGTATGCTGGCGTATATGAACATTTGTCAGAGTCCAAATACGTCCAACTTTTCATCGGATTGGAAAAGTGAACATATACAGATACGCATGTCTAACCTATTGATAGAGCATCACTTACTCATACAAAATGTATCAGACGAATACCCAACAAATGCATAAGATATACAAAAATATGGCGTATACAACAATATCAGCAACACGCTGGTTTACGTTGATATAAGGGAAGGTATAAGTAGCATTCGTTAAGAGCAGGCGGTGTTACGCTAGGGTGCGTTGTTGAACGCTGATGTTTTGAGCATGTTCAAAATTACCGGACGTACCCGACGTGTGCTTCATAAGATATGCAGACGTTACGTTACGTTAGACATACGTGAATACGGAATACGTACGTGAATACTTACCTACATAAATATAGTACGTAAATACTTACCTACATAAATATAGTACGTAAATACCTACGTGACTACGTTAGAGGAACGTTAGATATAGGCTACGACGGCTGACGCTGAATCCTACTGCGTGTATTGATAACGAGTGGATACCCTATTCCTACCCTATGTTAAGATGATGCCTGACGACAGAGTAACTTATTAAAAGTGTTTCTACAGTACAGCTAGCGTTCAGCTAGCGTTTTGGGAGCTTATTGGTTTGTATATAGTATATAGCAGTGTTTCCCATACCATTGTCTTGGCAGGGCGCTGCCTGAAATTCAAGGTATTCATTTTTTTTTCCTCAAATTAAAATAAAAAAATATATTTTGTATTCCCAACTCACTGTTCACATTGACAGGTGCTCTTTTAATAAATAAACTAAACGCTGATGCTATTGATCTAATTTATGTGCACGTTTCAGTTTGTACTGTCTACTCTGCGCATTCACATTCTCTCCTTCGCTCCGTTTTGCGAAGGGCGGGGCTTCGCAGCTGACACACACACGCATGTGCGCGCACACCTACAGAGCGGAAGAAAGGAGAGGGGAGAACTAAATAGAAACCGTGCCGCGCACACAATCTCCCCTCGCCACGCACGCAATTTTGAGCTACTTTTCATATACGCCGGCATGTTTCTGCCATACGGAGCTGTGTGACTGGGCCGTATGTCTGGTGTGTTCGGCGTATCGTCTGCGTTCTTTGAACGATCACAATTTACCCTTCATTTATATCAACGTATTGCCAATATTTCGTATACGCCGCCATACGTTTCTGCCATACGGATATGTGTGACAGGGCCTTAACAAGCAAACACGAACATAAACAATGCCCCCCACCATTATATGATTAAATAATTACAACATTCCAGGAGTCCAATGTGAAGTCTCTGAATGTCTCGTTTCCAACAAATCACAGAAATTCATCTTAAAATCGGAGAAAAGCGATAAATCCTCACAACTGAGAAAGCTGGAAGCAGAGAATTGTCCTTTATTGTATTATAGTTCAATCGATAGGAAAAAAGAGGACATTATTTTTCTGACAGTTGCCGAATCAGTTAGATTAATCGTTCTGTCATCTTGTGTTTGTGTAATTTATTTAATAATTAATGGTGGTTTATTAAAGTGATTCTAGAATTGTTTTATTCAACTGGTAAATGTTTTAGACTTCTACTACTGATAATCAGATAATAAATGACATTTCTATGAGGATTATATTTATACCGTTATATCTCAAGTAGTTTTCTCAGTGATCCCGCTCTGATGTACTGTAGCCCATTAAAGGAAATCTTCAGGTGCATTTGTTGGCCATATCATTTTTGTCGCGGCCCAATTTTGTCCCACAACCTTTCACAAAGAAGTGAAAGTGAAACCGGTGACTTCACATTACAGAAAACAACTTCTGTTGGAGTTCACCTTTAACACCAACAGCAATCCGTCCCGTTTCAACGCTGTGCCTCACGGCCACTTGCTGTAAATCAACCGGCCACTCAACACAAACCAGCCAAGACAACACGGGGTGAGAAAGCTAGCAGGCAAAATCACCTGCTTGTTGTGTCAAAGCAAGTGTGTTCAGAGCTCGTTGAAGAAGAGGGTCTCAATCACAACTCATCGTGTCCACGCTCAGACTCTAACCCGACAGGAAGGGGCTGATAACTGTTTGACAGAGACGGGCGGGCAGCGAGAGTTCCCCAGAGAAGAGAGAACAAACTTGTTTGGCGGGTTGCAGCAACGGCTACTCGCCTACTTCTACATCAGCGGTGCAACTGTGTGCTCTTTGTTTCATATCTACAAACAATGTGTTCATCATATTTCTCTTAATAATCTTTTATCAGGTGCTTTAATTAACTGTCACTGTGTGAGTTTTAAAAATGCTAATTATGCTTTCATCTTTGGCGGGTAACCGTATAACAACATGCTTTACAGCTACAGGCTACCTGGCAGTCAGCTTTTAAACACGAGGAGCGCGCCGCTTGTTACAGGCCAGAAGATTTCAGACCCATTTGTACAAGGAGCCATCAGACAGCCCGTGTAAAGCCTCTCATAATTAGGCTAATTACACCGAGGGATAATGTGAAGGTTAATCAAATGATAAACATTGCAAATACAGATTTGTTTTCCCCATTAGCTATTGTGAAGACCCCAACCAGTTGATAACCATTACAAATGAGATTTGGAGCTGTGACTACTACAAAGAGTAAAAACCCCACCCCCACCCCGCACCACCTCCCTGAGCTAAGAAAAAGAAGAAGGAAAAAACAGAACAGGATAACAGGTTAGAAAAGAAACGCTGCACTGCTTTCATTTCACTGTTTAGACATCATGTGAAATGCGTTCTTCTTCACAGGGTGAACTCTGCTACTGTACGTCTTCATTACAGAAGCCCATATTAAATTGTCAGCTGGAGGTGGAGGTGTGGCATTTTCAGGTTTCTCCCTTTGCTTAAATGGTAAAAGGATTTATACAGCACTTTCCTACCTTACCAGACAAAGTGCTTTACAATTTGCTTCTCATTCACCGATTCACACAAATATCCAGGTTCTCAAAGATATGATTAGACCATCATAGATCCTTTGAGTCTCTTATTTGATTCAGTGTTTTTTCAAGGAGGAAGCATGTGTATGTAGTATGTGTGCGTAAACAGATTATTAAACAGGCCAAGGGGGTCAGGGGGCCCCAAAGAGACAAGAAAATGACCTCAAAAACAGCAAAAAACAAATAAACTACAAACTACAAATAAAGGCAAGATGACCACAAAGAGACGCTGAATAACTACAAACAAAGCAGCTGTTTAGTTGTTTCATGTTTCTTTCAGTCTGGGTTTAAGGGTTTGAGCTGGTTACATCAGCTGTTTTCAGTCACAACAGTCCTGTAAATGTGCTCTAATCCACAGATATTAAACTGGTATGTTCCATCTTTGGCTACAGGATGTTTGATTGTTGATGCAGGAAGAGAAAGCAGAACTTTCAGTCCTGGATATATTTCTGACCTCTTCGTACCATTTGAGCCTGTACATAATTCAAGATCCTCAGGCAGGAAGAGGTCTTTTATCTGCACCAGAGTCCCGGGGGTCTCTCTCTCACACTCTCTCATCAAGTAATTAAGCTCAAATGTATACGCTCACAAAACCTTTTTCAGAGCTGCCCCCAACTCTCTCCTCTCTCTCACACACACACACACACACACACACACACACACACACACACACACACACCACACACACACACACACACACACACACACCACACACACACACCACACACACCACACACACACACACACACCACACACTACGAAGTATTTATATCCTACAATATGTATTCAGTTCGGCCAGACACAGATGTGTGTGCTTTTCATCTTCATCTCTGACCTCCCCACATTACTGACGGCCAGTATACAATGTCAGATTCACGGTCAAAAATGTTCTCACTGCAGTGCCGAGTTAGTCCGAACTTTTGAAAAAAAACCTTCCATAATATCTGGTGAACACTTAATATCAAGTCCCTGTATTTTCCATACTTGCAGAGATGCACAGTAACATTGTGGGTCTGATGCAAGGAAATAGCAGTGGCAATCTCTTTAATACTTAAACTTTCTATCAAGAAGTGACAATCGTGGCACAAGTTCTCCAACCTGCACCTTTTTTTTTTTTTTGAACGGCCATTTTGTCTTTGAAGTTTTTAAATGTACTAATAAACTAAACATTTTTTAAACATTCATAAATAAAAAGAGGGTCAAAAAAGTGAGAAAGTCTCCTGTTTGAATATGCTCTCTGCACTTCTTTTGTTTTTTAAAAGTGCCATCAACTTCAGAAATACAGCGAAAAAAGGGATTACATTGCTGCATCACTGGGGCACAATAATAATAATAATAATAATAATAATAATAATACCACGTATTCCAGTGGATAACAGCCACGTTTGTTAAAATAACACCTCAAAACTTCCTAACAAGATTTGCATGACTTTTCTGAACAGCTGTTGAGTAGTTTACTTGAGTTGTTGGCCTTTGCTCCCTAATGACAGAAGAACAACTTTTTCTGTAAATATGTGAATCTGACTTTAATGCTGACTGACAGCTTGTATTGGCTTGGGATATATCAAATAGAATTGGATGGCTTGCATGACTGGAGTATGTGCTCCTTGATACTGCAAGTGGTAAGATGCGACGTCTCAGGAGTTTTATCTTATCTGAGTCTCAGGAGGTTACTGACTGACAGCTGTAAATATATCACAACACAACCATAACCATCTCCCGCATACCTCCGTGGTAGAAAGCAGACTTGAAAAAAATAGATTTGCATCAACAATAAACAAAGAAAGGATCTGTATATTTCACATTTTCAGCAAATCAATAGCAAATGAGAGAAGATGAGCTCCCTTCACCTGATTGTAATTGGTAATGTTCTGCTACAGAAACAGTATGATGATGGATTCACGAATGCAACCTTTAGATGAGAATTTAACAATGCTGTGGCAGAGTTACTCAAGAAAAACATTATTAGGAATAGAACTAAAGAAAGGTGTTCAACTGAATAACGATGCTCAGAAAGAAGATGTCATTGTGTAAGACAGCGAGGAATGTAATCCTGCAGAACAACCTTTTACTTAAACGACATCATTTACGTTTCAAATTAGGCTTTTGTATTTCAGTTCATTTGACAAATTGTCACATTCTTCTTTAAAAATACTGTCCCACTTTCTATCTTACTTGTAAAATTAATCTGAAGGGCTTAAACAAATAATGCAGACTTATTTATGAACCAGGTTTTAGGCAATATATCTCAAAAGTGACAAGCGATTGCAAAGATACTGCAAAACAATAACGATAGAAATGGGAATAAAATCACTTGTATGTGACGCATTAGGCTGGGGAACACCAACGTTATTACAATGAATCTTCTTGGGACTATGAATATAATAGTTTATATTAATTCAGTATGAATCTTGGTAACAAGTCTTAAATAACCAAATATAAGGAATCCACATCAAAGCGTTTGTTTTGCAATCAGCTTCTTATTATAAACAGTTTCAGCCAAACAGTTCAAACTGTTTTGGTTTGATGAAGCAGATTAGCTTCGGAGTCTTAAACTCATTCCATAAATAATAATTAAGGATGTTCTTTCCAAAGACTTGCTTATAATTGTTGCTTATTTAGTCATGAATATATAGAAATACTTGCAGGGTCTTAAAAGAAGAAGAAAAAGACAATATGCCATAAACTTGACAGTTTCATGTATTGCATAGCGTTAACTCCGGCTGCATGTTCCTTATTTGGTCATTACGTAAAATAGATTAAAATGTCTTGTTTTTTCTTTTGATAGTTTAAGTTCTCTTCTATGGAAGTCTTTGGTCGACAGACTTTTAAAACTATTTTAAAAAGACAACATTGGCTTACAACTTGATTTCCAACTCTCCAATTGATATCTCATACTTCCTGTTCTAAGCATAAAGCCCTTTTGTGTACAGAAAAATAAATAATGATGCGTGATGAGTGATAACAGCCTAACTGCCTTGCTGCGCAGCTTCAGGGAGAACATTGGTCTTTGCCTCCAGAAACAGCTGTGTTGTGCTTATGATGGCTGCAAATTAAATCAAACTGTTAATCCAGAAGCTGCAGAGGTGATTGTGAAGAGCCGTTATTCAACGCTGGCCTATAGCTACGCATGTCACTCTCGGATAGGTAGCTAATAAGTGCATCGGGGCAAAGTCAACAAAGTGAAGCTTATCTGGGAGGCAACAACAGTGAGTGAGACTTGCCTTGAACACATGGAACATCACATCAAACCATCATTAATTGGCCTCATCTGACAGGCATTGTCCTCGGGCCTCTTATCACAGCAGAGGAAATGCTTATCATTCAACATTGAGGCTTTCTTTTTTTGCTGTAGCTACCTGCATGGACTGGAGAGAAACAAAAGAAACGAGTATCTTCACCCTTGATGTGGTAATTGCTGCCTTTCATTTCTAAAAGGAGCACTTGATTTTAAGAAGTGACTCTCAGCGGGGTCTGCTGGTAGACTGATACTAGAGGAGAACAGTAGCTGCTGCCTCAATGTTAAATACGTGCTCACTGTGGTGAAGTCGTTGTTTTACACATACGCAAAATTGTGAAAAGTGAGAGAGCAATAGGAGGGCGTTTTAAAGCCAGTCTACGACGCAAGTCTAGGTGATAATTAAGTTGACTGGGGTTTCTCTGAAAAGAACCACAAAGACTCTCTAAAAACTTTCTAAAATGTAATTTATGAAGACACGGACAGACTGGAATCCTCATCCCATGAGAAAAGTCTGAAGTGCAAGAGGACACAGTCTACCGTTGGACAGAGTTAATTATGATCCTGAACTCACAAACATGTCAAGCGACTGGCCGTCCGGCTCTAGCTGCTCGTGCTCGTGAAGACTGGAGTGATGAAATATGATAAAAAGGGAGGCAAGCGTGTAATTTGGGGGGATCAAGCTGTCAGCTGTGTGTATCTTTATAATGGTATGTGTGTGTGGTGCAAGGGTTGTAAATCAGTTTTGAATACATGTTTATTTTAGTTTATGGTGATTGGGGTGGATATGGTTATCTCGTTGCATTTTTAATCAGGTTTAAAATGCATCTAGTCCTGTCGTAGTAACACCACTATGATATGATGCCCGTGTGGACAGAGGAGCTATAACTGCTACTCCGAAAGTTAACTGAATCAATAAATCAAAAAGAAAAGATAAATACCATCAGTATTTTTTAATTAAAGCAATCATGTGCATTGTTCATTATTTTATACAAGAGATGGCAACTAGGAGAACTGATCTTATATCCCCATTTTATTTGGAGCGTCAACCAGTCAGTGATACATACAAATTGCCAAGAGCTGACAGATGTGCCAGCTCCTGTTCATGGATTACTGGAATATCAACACAAAGGTGATTCCACGTTCAGCCTGTTTTGCCCATTTGGTGTGGCTCGGTAAGGCTAATGTGAAAGCTGTCAATCAAACTCTGGTGTTTACTAAACAACCAGACCAAGACCGGCTGAAAAATTGAGTCTCGGCCCGCTTCCAAACTAAACTCCGGTCACGCAATCCCTTTGGGGAATCACCCCGCAGTGTACAGGTGTACTCTCAAAGTGGCCGCTGAGAGTATTTGTACAGAAATTATTTGTGGTGCTACCATGTTTATGCATTAGCACTTGAATCCAATCAATCAGAGTGAAAAGGAGTTTTAAAATATGTGCGTTATGTTTCCGTGTATTTTCCGAGTTCCTCATTAAAAAAATGTTTTAAAGTTTGTGAAACAATGCGACCTCACTGGAACCATCACACCATCATTTTACCATAAGACTCTTTTTTTTGTCCCATTTCTACACGCTCATATCATATCCTCCTATCAACCGGACCAGAACTAAAAGGCAGCAATGTGTCACTTGTATTCCTTGGTGTGGACCAAATGAACCACACACACATAAGAACACTCTTCTCCCAGTTATTGTGACATAAGCTAAAGTGCAACTACTGATGCGAGTTAGATCATTTCCCCGGATCTGAAAGGAAACCAGGCTAATCATCTGTTGCCTGATTTCTGCTGTAGTATTGGTTTAGTGACATGTACAGAAAATCCACAATAAAGCTATGAAGTCTCAAACTTGATGTCAACGTGTAATCTCTCCGACATCCTGAACACTGAGATCTTTAGACGTCAGACTGAATTAACACAAACCTCCCAAGGAACATGTGTGAAGAGCTGAAGAGTTAGAAATGTTTCTAAACTCATAGCGACAACGCTGTGCATGTCAAAACAAAAGAAGCATCTCGGAATTATCAAGATAGGTGTTCGCCAGGAAATGTATTCATAAAAGCAACATGTGCTAAGAATAGTCCAATATCGGTTGCTCCAGCAACAGTTAGTGGTGAAACTTTCAGTTGAGAGGATTTAAATGTTTGAGGTCAATGGAAGAACATGTCTGCGTACCATTCAGGATAAAGCAATGTTTCAATCATAAGATGGCAACATTGTCATTGACACACGTCTACATATTCTTTATGTAGCAGATTACCCCAATTTTTGACAACATTTTTCCCAGACATTAACTTTTCTTTCATATTTGGTAACTAATATTTAATGTGATGGAGGAATCCTGTTTTCAGGGGCTTTACTGTATGCTGAAATGCTGAAATGCTGTTATTCCTAGCAGTCATACAACAGTTTAACACAAGGATAAAAACACTCCATGCAGGGTATCTAAGGTTTACTGTTTATTTGCTGAACAAAAGATAAAACCTAAATCATGAAGCTCAGTGAAAAGAATATCCTACAGTGGTTGTAAACAAGATGTTTGTTTAGCAAAACGCCTGCTGACCAGATGCAACGTTAAGCACAAAGTAACCCCTCGCAGCTGAATAACAGTGATTGAAACTCAAGTGTGGACAGACGAATGGAAAAGCGAGCTGAAAAACAGAAAAAAGTCACAGAAGGTATAATCCCTATACTGTAGGAATGGTGGATTAGCGGATTTCTGGATTCCTCACAGTCTCTGCCATATGCTGCTGTTGCTACACCTTTCCAGTCTCACTCAGCGGAGATTCTTAAATCCTTCAATAAACTAAACCTCACCGAAGGTCTTCAACAAAAGCTTCTTCAATTACGAGCCCTCTGTAAGCTGTTATCAACACAAACATCGAAATAAACTTGTTCCAAAACACAGAGAATAAGGACACTTCTGTCGCCTTCAGTAATCTTAAAAAACTTTGATCAATTTATTTTTCTATGACAGCGAACAGAGATATTTCCCACTTAAGCGAGCCCCAGATTTCCAAACCTTTTCATATTACAGATATTGAGCTGTTATTTTACTGTTGAACACAGCTTATCCTCTACTGCTACAATGAGCACTGCTCATCTATCCTCTCATTCAAACTTCCATTGGGGTTTGGTTTGGGGACATAATCCTTTCCGCGGCTCGCTCACTGGCAAAGCCACATAGAATCAACTCATCAATAACACTTTGTTGCCTGAATACAGATGACTTTGCTCAAGAATCCCCTTAGCACAGCACGGGATGTAAAGGAGTGAATGAGTGTAAGCTCACGACAATTTCATCCAAGCTTTTTTAAATACTTGAGCTAACATTTAAGCAATTGCAGCAGTCAGAGATTTTGCATTGCAATTGTAGCCGAATCATTTGGTCTTGGCCCCGATGAAAGAGGCTGACAAAAAGCCAGCGTGCTTTACCGCTTTGTCTTGACTCACAGGTATTACTCCATTTGTACACTCTTTTCTCGGGAGCAGTAAAAAAGGCCCAGTGGGTTGGCAGCCGCAGCGCCGTTTCCTTCACCCTCTCTATATTCTGCAGCGCGGGGCTGCAGGACCACAGATACATAACAATGAGGAGCTTTAAGTCCAGAACTTCATCATGTCACACGGAGCCAGGGTTTCCTCATACTCTCTTTAACACTCACAATACCAGAGGCTAAGCTCCCTGTAAGGTTCTCAGCCTCTGAGAGAGAGGGTTATTACAAAAACTATAATCAGCCACAAAGAGCTTGACATTGATTTCAAGTTGATAATCAACAATTCAGGGTTGTATAAAACTGTGGCAGTTTTAGATTGTTCCAGCTCCTGTTTGGTCTCTTAACTTCATTTCCTATATGCTGGTTGTACACACTAAATATCACAGGGTTAAAAAAGTGTGTGGGGAGTATAGCACAATACTGGGTTAACGTTATAAAGGTACCAATGGGTTGTTTTGACTGTTTTTATTTCATATATAACTGTTGGGTTATTGGATCACAACAGCAGCTTGTCCTGGGTGGTTTTATACCCATGGGTACTGGGTCAAATTAAAATGACTAGGGATGTAACGATACATCGATCTGGATCAATATATCGATTCAATGATCAACAATCCAATATCAATGATGCCGTGAAAACATCAATACATATCATTTTTAAGATATGCCATTATTTTGAAATTCCCATGTGTCACCATTTCTTCTGTCCATGTGGTACACCCTTTTCCTGTACAAGAGTCTACACCATGTCTAAAGTTAAAGTCTGATTACTCCCCATGTGCTCTGTGGGTCAGCGGAGATCGCGGTGATATTAACAGCTGCTAAGAGAGAACATTACACTTGCCTGCCTGGACTAGAACAGTTTAGAAAGAGACTTGGCTTGAGAGTGCTCGACGACCCACTTCATCAAAACCCGAAAGGAAAAGGACTGCGTACAGACTGCTGAAATGTTTACATGTTCATAAATTATTTTTTAAATATTTATTTTATTTGGGTTTAGAATACAATATCTGCTTTTTCTGATGACTTTCCCTACTTCCTAAAGTCCTAAATCTTGTACGAAGCTGATGTAGCAATGTCAAATCAGTCAAATAAGAATTCATGTTTTGCATTTTTTACATGACTCTCTCCAATTTGTCCAGCACTTGGGAAAAGCCTGTTGCAAAGCAGGTGATTTGTGGGAGAACAGTGATGTGCTAAACATTTAGAATGTTATTTGAATCTCTTGAAACTCTAAAATCATTATCGTGGCCTGTTTGTTAGTATATTAGAAGAGGCGGCCAAACAGAGTCACATGACAATGTAAGAGTCTTAAAAATAACAAAAAAGGTCTTGAATAAAAGATGTGGCCATGGCTGCATAACATGTGCTTCATACAATGAGCTAAACTGTATTGAATGCAATAAACCTAGCTATGAGCTGGCTTACGGAGGTACATGATGACACCACATGTCAGTACTGGATGCTCATGCACACTTCTGCCTAAGCATCCAGGCGTTGCTTCTTTGGTACTGTTGCAGGTCAGTTCAGGGCACCTTCTTCAGATTGATATTAGATTTTAGCCACTTTACAAAACACAATGTCAATCTAACAAACGAAAGAGGCCCATAGCAATGAAGTACTTATCCACCAATTAGCGTAGCACTGCTATAACGTTGTTATACTCACAAAGGAGTTTTTAAAAAAGGATCAAAATCAAGGCAGCAAAAACAGACTTTTTATTCCACGCATTAGCCTTCTCCTTGTTAAAATATAGTGCCTACATTGACCACAATGCAACTCAATAACCGACAGTTGGAGATTTGGGTGTGTAGCTCCAAGCAGAGATGAGCGGTGGACTACAAAGGTCTGGTAAGCTCACTTCTTACTTCCTCCAGACTTTTTACATTTTCAAACTTGCAGTCTTCAGTCCCAACCAACGCTGACTCAAGTGACATCACTTGAGGACATTTATCAGAGAACCTGATGCTCTCTTTGGCGCCACAAAAAGCTTCTTCCCCTAACCCACTTAACATTATATATTCTGTACAAAAGGTCATATTTTGACATATATTATAGCAATAACAATCTTATAGGAATTCTCACTGAAAGATACACTGTGCCACACAATGATTTATCAACATTAAATACTCTCAACCAAGCGTATTTTGCTTCTCTGTGTTCAGCTGAGCTACTTTAAGTTCCCAACCCATCCTCATGGACAAAGTTGTGATAGTTTTTGAGAGTGACTTGACCCCGACTTACCGAAGTATATCCATATTTTTGCGCTTAAACCCCCCCCACATGGAAGCACAAAAGCTATCTTACCTTTTCTCCTCTCTGGATGTACTGGATTCCTAGAAGGTTGTTGAAGCAATGCCCTTCACTGTGTGTTGAAATCTATTGATATTGAGAAATAGAGACAATGCTGTATTACTCAAATGGATTACATAACTATAATTGTGCTGAGCAGGGCCACACCAACATGGTAAGTGGGTCTTGTCAACTCAGATTTTCTTTCCCATGAGTGTGTAGTTCATCAGTGCAAAGATAAGCCATAGGCAGGCTCCTATAAATCCTGCATGCATCTGAGTGTAAGTTGTCCATTTAAATTTTAGTCTGGCATTTCTCACCAGGCTCCTGTCACAGCTTGTTGGAGTAATATTTCACTGCAAAGATACAGTTCAGGGAAAACGATGCTGACAAGTAGCACTACAGAAAATATTTCCCTAAAATATAACAATTATTTAGTGAAGAGAGAATAAGACTAAAATAATATTCGATATGAATGTATCTCTCTCAGGAAAAGGACAAAGCCAACATTTTGCCATAGAAACAGGTGTTTAAATCATTAAAAATGTTCCATCTGTTAACCTTGGAGGCCCAGCCCACCTACACGGGTACTTATGGCTGGGACTTATATCACCAAACTCTATGGACTAATAAAAATGATAACAGTGTCCGATAAAGCACTTCCTGGAAAGGTTCTGGAGGACTTGTTTTTGTAATTCACATGTATTTAAGTAACAGTATTGTTGCGCAAACTAGCCTACTACATGTCACACCCTATGCCCAGCAGGCATTTTAAGCAGGCACCGACATGTCTATGCACAGTATGGACTGTATGTTCAAAAGTCTGGTGTCATTATCTGTTCAAAAGACTATACACTTTGTTTTCCTCTTAACATGATTGTGTAACATTTTTCTGTGGTCTATGCATATGTTGGTGGAGGAAAACTGTAACACTATAACATAATTGTTTGTATTTTTGCATTCAAGGTCAGTCACTAACTAACTAAAGCTAAGAAAAAAAACACTATTTTCCTACAGGTAAGTTGTCCCTGGGCGACTAGCATAACATGAGGCTTTTGTGGTAGGTACGAAGCCCAGTGTGTGCCTCTCATGTAGAACCATGACATTCAAGTCACAGATATAACGCTGGTCACATCCAATTGTCCAAAAAATAAATACTACACGATCTTTGGAAAACTCAAAAGGTTGTTTAACGACGCTCAGTGCTGTTCTGGGCCATCTGGATTCAAATATATTATGTTTGTTGCACAAAAAGTTGCGACTTTGATGAAGTTGCGACTATCCTCTAATCCAGGTAGATGGAAATTACATATGTCCATAAATGTCCTTTCCAGCTACCATCTTTGTTTGGATCAGGAAAAAGAGGGGCAACTTGGAATAGTTTTTCTTCCAGATGATTAGAATAGTCTTTGTGGATTCTAGAAATACCTTCAGAACAGCAGTAAGTGTGGAAAGGCTTGCCAGGTATCTGCAGATCAAATAGTAATACACGAAATACAAAAACACAGTGCGTCTCGTCTTCCTTTCTGGCACCATTTGACCACATTTACCAAGCTTAGAGATGCAAACTAGCTTCAGGTTGTGGTAACACTTTCTGAAAGCTTACGGTCTTTGCATAACGCTCTATTCTAAAACTGTTCATTTTGAGTCTGGTAGACGGCTGCTGTTCCTTCCAAAAAAGGACATCCTCATTAAAATAACACAAACAGTAGAATAACTTGACTAAACCTACCAGGGGGGCCTGGGCTCAAAGGCAGTTGAGGCACTCATCTTTTAACTTTAACATCATCAACGCTGTCAAACGAGTTCCTTTTAACCAGAGATTTTAAAAGACAGTTCCGTTTAATGTTGCCCAAGTCAGAAAAGTGTCGGAGCGATGCAGATGTATTCAGTTTGAGGACAGCACTCTCGGGGGACGTTAGCGTTATTGATTTGAAATCCAACATCTAAGTCAAAGTTTGAATTCAGTTTTTTAAAGAAGAAAGTGAGACTTCTTTTTCACACTAGCGACATATCCTTGCAGAACAATATCTATAGTCTGGACCAAGGTTCTTTTTTTCTTTTCTCAATGATGAAGACAATCGACAATGTAAAAGCTACAAAGCTAGGGAGGTTTTCAGCAAGTCATCTGTGTGTGACTATGACCCATGTAAGGCTTTAGAGGAACTCTTGAGGCATGAAGCGAGACGTACAGGCATGCACACAAAACCTCCCACTACATGTGATGCAAGGAGAAACACTTGATACTAATAAACAAGGTTGTAATACGCCATCACAACCTAGAAATCAATGGGGTTTGTTTGGTTAAACTTAGTTGTGAACACAGAGGATGGGTGCAGGAGCAAGCGTGACAACATACTTGGACACAACTCTTCTTTTCTGTGACATTCAATGTGGATAACAGTTCACTTATCTCAAGGAGGGAGAAAGACACTTCATTCAGAATGGTCTTTGGGTAGTTGTATGGTAGTGGCCAAGATACAGTACCTGACATGGGTCTGTTTAAGTAAATGATGGCTTTAGGTAGAGCCGGTCTGGCCTGTTTGGACAATTGTATGTCACAATTCAAGGCAGTGACACTTTCCTGACTTGTCTTTTCATCCAAACCAGGGTTAAAAGTATTCTGAGGCCTGCACATTAAAGTTAAGTTAGTCTTATGTGGGCCTCAACACACATATATGTGTATGTGCAATGAATTATAAAGTAATTTATAAAGTCTAATAGACACAGAAGTCACAACTACTGACCAGAAACCAGTTTTCTCCAATTTAATGATAAGACCGTCATCAAAACGACTTAAACAACGTGGCGAATCTATGCTGTCCTAAACAAGTCGGTTCATACGTTATGGGGGTAACGTTATTTTTTCTTTAACGACGACGCTAAAACTAGCAAACACTAACTTAGCTAACGGTTATTCCTGTAACGGGACACTTTGGCAAATGGATGCTTAAGAGTCTTCTGAATTGAACTATCAGCGACATATTACTCTGCAGAGGGGCTCTCATGTTTCTCCGGTGACAGTCTGTCTTCCGCATTGCTCAGCAGCAGAAGGCTAAAAACAGAAACACCAGAGACGCCCAGAGTCCCTTTTAGCAAAACTTGACGCTTCACAATGTCTTATATTTTCAACGCATGACTGAGCCTAGCTGAGCACTAGCTAACCGACAAGTTAGCTTTGTTAGTATCCTCATGTAACATTAGTACCAGCCAAGGCTATCGTGTGAGTCCACGCCCTCATTGTGAACTCAGTCCGGCTACAGTAAAAATTCATATCATAGCCTAACAAGGCCGAACACATAGAAGACGAGCTACTCCAACACTGGGTTAACAGTCATACATTAAACTACACCAGTTTAAACACAGCCGATAGTCGCAGGTATGTTTAAAGTGCAAGAAGAGTGCTCGATAGTTTCGCTTACCTCGCTTTCTAGGAAATATAACAGAGGTTCAAATCACACCAAAAAAGTGAAACTTCTTGATCCAAGTTCTGGGAGAGTTGTAGGTAGTGACGTCACGCTCTGAAATTCCAGCCGTCTGCAGTCAGTTGAGAGGTTTGCCCATGTAAGGCAGCAGGCCAGCGGTGTCAACGAGCCAGAATATCACGGCCCTGCGCGAGCACCCGGGACAGCTTGTGTTTGTTTACACAAGGATGTATGCAACAGGAAAAAATGCACAGGAAAATGTTTACTGGAATGCAGTTTCCCCTTTTTTTCTAAGCTTAACCCTATGACTGTGACCCTTCTTTAAGAAAGATGTTGATATAATCATGCTACTAATGGAAACATATCAAGAACTATATTTAAAATGATAGTTATAAGCATGCACACCTGCAAAATGGCGTCCAATTAAAGCACAGGCATAGAACACTTAAGACAACAGAAACACCTTAAATTATAATATAGGCCTATATCAACTTCACCTCAAACTACTTACAAATGACCTAATGAACACTTCTCTGACCAGGTCAATAATCAAACATTACAGGAGGCAAATCATTTTTAAAATCATCGATAAAAACAATATGTAATGTAGGCTATAGACATATTTGGAACGATATGTCTACATCCCACATCCGTTTTATATTACCATTTTTATGTTATGCACCATATGTTATGTTAAGATGTATTACTTTAATACATCAAAGTAAATTCCTTGTAAGTAAAATCTTTCTTGGAAATAAACCGGATTTGGATTCTAGTCCCTTCACATACTGCATGAAAAGAGTACTCTTAAAAGGCTCTGAACTATTACACCTGATGCAGATTAGACTATTATTTTCAGCCAGGGCAGATGACTTTATGCTGTACTTGTTTGACTTGTATTATTAATATTATATAGATTTTTTTTCAAAGAATGGGTGGATTTTTTCAAGGTATCCTGCTGAACCAACACACAATAATTGGAGAAAGGGCTTTGAAATTGCAAGGTGCTGGCTACAAAGGAAGCACTCATCCAATAAAGTGTGAATTGACACATTCTGTAATTTGAACAGATTCAAATTCATACACCATTATGTGTTGCATGCTGCATCACTACCGTGCTCTGTCATGCACTGTCTATCTTCTGGAAGCATGAGAAAGTGGGCGCTTGTTAGTGTCTCCACTTTAACTGTGTGGAAGTGTGACTACTTTATTAACTATAACTCCAAATTTACTAGCTAGTTTGTAGTTTGTCTAGTTAGTATTGAATAATGTCCTGCCATATATTGAATTTAAGAAGAAACAGTAGTGAAGGTAATTCTGTCTTAAATGTTAGAATCACATAACCATGCAAGAAACATGCAAGCTGCCCATACATCCGTAGGCTACTGTGCCGCAGTGTAAGCAATTGTTCATGACATGCACTGCCTCTTTAGCTACCTATGAAAAAGCACCGAGACAAAAAGTCAAAGAGGATGTGACTAATTTATTCCTTTGTTTGTTTGTTTGTTTTAATAGTTTGAGTCATGGTGTTTTTCCTCTACTTGTGTTTTGCAAGCTTTCTTTACATGCATGCACTGCACATGTGAACCACACCTCAGTGTCTGTACTGTTATCGTCACATAGTCAGGAATTTTGCGTAAGGTTTCCACACTTCATGGTTTCTGCATAAGGTGTTGAGGGTTGTGCAATGTATTTCTATGAGAATTATTAATATGGGCTCAAAGGACCTCCACAAGACTAACACATCAGTGTTTGCATGGTGCATTCACATGCTCTTCGGACAGTCCCACTTCCGAGTTGGAAAGTAATTTTTCTGACTTCAGTGCGTTCATGGTCCCTCTACGACGTGGACAGAAACTAATGGTTAGAACCTAATACCACATTACAAATTAAATGTGAGGAAGAAAATGTAATACATTAATTAATAAAAAAGATTCTTACCATCAACCCAACATTTACTTTCGTCCGTCATGTTCTGTGTAATATTATGTCAACTTTGAAAGTCGCAAATCAAATTTTAGTCGACTTTCCAAGATGAGGTTCCGAATTGAGGTGGCGTTCACGTGAATTTTCCCAGTCTGGAACTGATTTTTTCAATTATTTTGACACCACATGATAGCAGCATTACTCTCTGGTTTATATATATGGTTTAATTGTATTTTTTACTTACTTTTTAATGGAGGGAGGGGGATGTGTAATGTTAAATAATTATATAATGTATAATGTCTTTTAAGCTACTGGATGCCTAAATTTCCCTCGGGATGAATAAAGTATCTATCTATCTATCATGTGGAGAAAGAGTGATTTAGGGGGTTAAACAGCAGAGGGTTGGCTTTAGTTAGGGGATCAATAGCCACAGTTATTGAACACATTTTTTTTTATATGTATTCATTTTAGTCACCTACATACTGACTGACTAATTATTTGTTATACTCCCACCAGTATGCCACCAGTATCCTCAAGAAACAGCATATTAAAAAATATATTTTTTATTCACAACTCACTTTTCACATTGACAGGTGCTCTTTTAATAAATAAACTAAACACTTATAAATAATTACATTTGGAAATTCATTTTACAGTTGAAATTCAACTCCAGCTTTATATCCATGTCTTTATTCATACTAATTGTATACAATGTTTTTCTAATCACAATAGACAGTAGACATATTGAGTTGTCACAGTAGGAAAAACACAGGTGTTGCTGATAACATTAACGATGTTCCAGTCAGCCATGACATTCATTTTATTTTTTACACCTGTGGGGTGTTTTTTTACTCTGAAATGTTAAAATGTCTTCTGTGAAAAAGGCCTTTTGTTGTAGTAGATTGCTTAGCAGTTGTTATAGTGCACAGGAAAATAGATGTATCATTTTGTACTGACAGGAAGTGATAGAATATCTGTACCACCAGACGTCAATCAAACTGTGTAAAATGTGACAACTACACTTAGAGACAAAGAGAAACAGAGGAAGCAGCATGTGTTTTACAGATTTACAGTTTAGCATTTATTGTTTCAAATGTTTTTGTATTTGTGTTACTTCACAACCAAAACCGTAAAGCTGCAGGCAATAAAACCAAAACAATTAGCCCAAAGTAGCTAAAATGCTCCATAGAACTGAGGGGAACTGCAGTCCGGTCAAAATTCTCTGAAGTGAGTGATTTGAAATGTGATAGTGCTTTTTTAAATTAGTTTTTCAAAATCTTTGCGAGCCTGAACCATCACTATCCACAATGTTTAGTAGATCCCCCATCTCCTTTGGCATTGCATTGCCTTGTGGAACAATAGTGTACTTCAACAGCATTTGGTAGTCTGCATACTTACTTTTTCATTATGCTTTTCTTTGACACTTGCAGTGTGAACACACTACACTCTCAAAAATGTTATTACACCTGTGCCTCTCCTGCTGTGGCATGTCAACATTTGTGCTGTGAAAAAGCAGTAAAAGCACATTTAATTAATATGTTGTTACTGAAGGCATTTCACTATTTCTTTTTCTGTAAAATGTTCTCTTGATAACTATTTATTTGAAAAACAGCTGTACTTGTTCTAGTTTATAATGATGCGCTCACTCGTTATCCTTGGCTTCACTTGAAGTTGGAGTTCCGCTTCTCTTTTGTCGAAGCTTCTGATGTTCGGTACATTCGAGCCACTATCAGATAACCGACAGAGCTCTTGCTTCATGTGGGCTTTACCTGAACTCAGTGATCTTTGCCATACAAACTAGACAATCAGAATGCGTGCTTGTGATAGCATGCAAATAGGATAACTGCTTTTTCACCTCTGAATCCATTCTCATTTGTTTATCACAGCGTTGCCATTCATAACACTGACATTGTGTGTCTCATGTATCTGTACATGCAAATACATCCAGATATTGTTGCTTTTATCTTTGAGATGAATGATATCATTACTGATTAGTTTCTATGACTTAGTTTAATGACGATATTTAAAGAAATTAAAGCTCTGTCATTGCCAAATGTAAAATAAGAAAAGAAAGAATAATTCATTCTGAGCCCTATCGCTTAACCGATAATTCTTACTTTACTCCAACTGATTACATTATGCTCCAAGCTGTGAATATACTTTTTTTTTCACCATGCATGAGGAAAGCATAAACAGCGCTTGCAGATCGAGCACACTGATAAAAAAACAAACGATTTGAGCTATTTTAGTGTCTTACCCGTGCATCTCCAAGTTCCAGGGCACACTGAAAAAAGGTAATCTCATTTGTAATGTGTGACAGCTTACTTGCAAATGTGTACACTGGCAATTTTTTGTAATGGGCCCGCCAGTGATTCTTCTTCCGCTGATTTCAAAAAGACACCCTGGAACAGTTTAGGCGACACATGCCATCGCCTGTGAACTCGAGTTATCAATCAAGCGCCAATTAACATGCTGGGTTAGAGGAAATCAAGGGCTCTTTGATGTTCGGCAGTTAGGCGGTTAGCTACGCATGTCATTGATATGATGGGCTCTCAATTTGATCCTCACTGTACCAAAACATACAAAAAGAAATGTGCTCACAGGGTCCACCAAAACACATAATCCACACTGGAGATATGCTTGATATTTGATCTAACGTATTTAACATTTTATTTACAGACGGTCGATTAAGGAGAGTCAGAGCAAACAACCTCGTTTGTCATATTTTAGTGTTTCAATTGTTCCATCGGATATCCTGTCTTATTTTCTGGTTGTAACACTGTCTTCTCCCCCACGCCACTTCCTCTGAAGTAGGTAAACCTCAAACTATACAGAGCAGCTGCACTGTTGATGTGTACTTCCTCATAACAGTGTGAGCATGTGTTTTGCACCTACACAGCGAATAAGAAAACGAGAAAACAATTGTTTTCTAAATGCGGCTCTCTTAGTTTCAAAAAGGCCCCATTTTCAGGAATCGATGGCCGATGGGGACAGTGTTGAGGTTACATCCTGACATGTGAAACCATGACGAGTGGAAAGGTGAAAATGTCATTTTGGTATCTTGCTTTAATCATTGTGAAAAGACAGGCAAGTCCAGGTGCTTTGCACAAAAACAACACATAGATCTTTGCACAAAAAACTCCACAAAAACAACAAAAGTGGCAACTATGTATGCTCTGTTCATTAGAGCTGAGATAGCAGAGATTAGTCTTCAAGCACAACCATATTACAGAGAGTCATGCCAAATAAGGAAAAACAAAAGTAGGAGAGAGGCAGACTCAAAAAACAATGTCCCAAAGCTACTAATCAAACAACTCCCAATCTAGATCTAGACCTCAGATTACACTAATGAATTCTAATTCTTGTGTTTTAGCATGTAAATATGTATTAAAATGGTAGACAGAGACAATCCCTGCCTACAGCGAAGGTTCGAGCAGAAATTATCCATGCTTGTGAGCTTCATGCTGCACCTGAAGCGTTTTTAAAGCAGGATGTTGTCGTTGTATCCTGAAATCAGGTTTTTTCAGGGTTGCCATTTAACATGGCATTCTTTCTTACCTCTGAGGATAATGAATCCAGCTGCCTCTGTTCCTCAGCAACGACAACAGAGTATATAAGGGCTTTTTCTGGTTGATGTTATCGACCGAAAACCTGCAACACATGCAACCATCAGGACAGTGTGGTTTCAGTAAAGCTAATATTAAAAAGAAACACCAAATTGTTCATCTCTTCTGAACCAAAATCACTAAATGAACCCGACTAATGTTGTTAAAAGGTTTGATTTTCTGTTGAGTAGAAGTATTTAGTGTAGGAAGCAGAGGCCTGCAGGCTGAACAAGTGTTGGGAGCAGGGGGGGTCAATAATGATTCTTGAAATAAAAATCAATTAACGTTGCCGTGCTATGTATTCTGTTTTGGCCAAGTAGTGTGAGAACATTTGGAGATTTAAAGCTAGCTTTTTGCTAGACAAGTTTCTGCAGAAAAGTGGCTGCTGTGGTCAAGTGACAATTTTGGGATAATGTGAAATGCCAGTGTAACAGTAGCACCGAGCAATATCAAGTATATAAAAGTAGGTGAGTCAGCAAACTGGCTCAGCAATGTCAGTTAGAGAACAATATCTACCTAAAGTTGGCTAACGTTAGCGAGCATAAGCTACCATAAACAACTGGTGTTACCAGACCTAAGGAGCGGGACAAGATTCTGGTTTCGTAAGTGTTCTGGTTTTTGTTTGTAGTATTGACCAAACATAGCGGCCTTTGGTTGCATACAGCCCCTTGTTGAGAGAAAAAGTCAACATAAAAATAATTCCATCATCATCAGTCAATAAATAACTTTCTTTTTTATCAACACCTCTCTGGTCCAGGTCCGTTGTGATATCTGCCTTCCAATGACTCACAACACTGTTGAAAACTATTCTTTTTTACTTTATTAGAAAAAATAAAGTTTTGAACCCTGTACTGGCTTCGTCAGGATTAGAGGTATCCCCTCCATACAACATGTGTCGAAATGCACACAGAAGGATAGATACAGAGAGGAGAGAGTTTACAGCCCGGTCAAGTCAAACTTGTTCAATGCGTTCAAACAACAACTCCCAATTGGTTTATCTTCTCTAGTCCAAACTAAGGCTTTGAAATGAGCGTACAAGTTCCTGAAGGTTTGTTTTTCTGCTCAGGATGCAGAGATCCTAACTGTTTTCTTGTCTGTTCCCGTATGAGGGAAAGACAACGAGTGAAGCATCCTTAGACCATAGAACAATCTGACATTCCTCTGCTGTGAAACTACAAACATTCAATGGAGACATTCCTAAAATCTGAGGGCTGCGCTCGGCCTGCAGACAGAAACGATTAATTCCTGCACAAGAGCTTGAACAATTAAGTGGAAGTTACTACCAGATTGTCTTTACTTACCTTAAAAGGAAAAACAGAAGTTAATTTACACAAGTATTCTAACAAGATGTCACCGTTTGTTTATCCTGTTTGGTTAGAAAGCCTGCAAAATGTGATAGTTTCCTCCCAGCAGCAAACATCATTAATTATTCATACACTGTTTGTCTACAGTAAAAGAATTGCAGAGGAAGTATGCACAATCAAGTTATTTGCAAATAATTGATAAGACTATACCAAATCAAAAGCAAGGTGTACGTTTTTCTAAAGGCTTTGAGTGTAAAGGATCATTTGGTGAAGAGACAACAGTAAGATAAACAACACATCATTTTATAGACACACAAGTTTAAATGGCTTTAAGAAGCAGCGCATTACTTTTGGAACCAAAGACAGCATTTTAGATTTCTGTTTAAAAGGTAGCACATGCTAAGAAAGAGCTTTCCAAATACAGATACAGCAGCTTGTAGAGAGTGCATATTTAAATGTTACGTACAGCCTCCTCCAAGCAAGAATATATATTTTTTAAATGTCCGGGAGTGTGGGAGCATTACGCAGATAACTCGTGGGCTCGATGATTGCATTTCTGTTTGTCTCTTTTGTTATTTACCTGCATGCAACCAAAGCTGCTTAAACGTGATTGGTCAATACTACACGGGATACAAACGGACTACAAATGCTTCCATACCCAAATCTTTTTTGCAAGATTCTGGATTATTAAGCGTGTTATTATCTGTTTATAGAGATTCTCACTTATCGCTATTTTCAATTCCAACATGAGACGTATGAAGGCTAGTTTTGAGCAGAAAATGTCTATTATTGGAAAGATCTACTGTATTTACATAATACGGCAATAAGAATCTTTGTGATTATGTGAACAGCGCAAAAAGTCATTTTTGTGTAGGTGACCAAATTCTCTACACTTGTTGTGTTTCCATAAGCAGATTTCTAATTTCTAATTAAACTTTTTATGCTAGCCTAAGATGGATTTTGCCTTTGACTAAAAACAGTTGATTCGCTAAATGACACATGGAAACGTCTTCGCCAAATAAATTTGGACGTAGCGAACATTTACCTCACATGACCAGTCAGTTGTTTCCACTGTCGTTGTCTTCCCGGGAAAAACCTTAACGCGTGAAAATATGGCCAATCCTGGCTGACATGAAAGAACAATTCAAACTTTCCCAATTGAAACCAATTCCTGAAGACCCCTCTCCATTTTGTTCTTTCATTTTTTTCTTACAGGTATCAACTTTCAATATATTACCAGAGTACTAGAACACTGGCACAATGAAATATCACACCTGAATGCCTCAAACACATTTTATTCCTGATACTGAAGATCACCCTTTCTGAACACGCGCACACTTTACAGTTTGCTGAAGAAAGACAATCCCAGAATGTGTATGACAAAGCTTTCACTTTTGATCATCTGTTAGATGTCTCTTTAAGAAGTATATTTTCTCTTCACTCTATAAATGCCAGCCAATGCAAACCATGAGATTAGGCACTTGTGACCTTTATGATAGTAGCCGCCATGGATACGGGGGAGCTCCATGTTGGCCCAACAAAGGCTCGTAGTGGAGCTAGATTACACATCTACGTGACAGCAGGTAAGTGAAAATGACAAGCAAGCATTATCCTTTTCTGATGTGATAATTAACGGCAGTCTACCAAACCACAAAGGTTATCATACACACAAAGGACCAGGAAACGTTTCAGGAAACTGCACCAATGCAATACAGCACGTTGTTTATGGGAAGTCTGTGACTTCAAATCCAAGTGACATTGACACACTTGATAGATGAGTGATTAATAATCTATAAATCCAGACTACATCACTCACTGAGGGCTACATTTTAATGAATTGTTTTTCTTGAAAAAGAAAGTAGGTGTTAAATTCCTCTGCGGACAGTGCAGGGTCACCGCTTTAAACTTCCAGACTATTTTTTTTTCAGAGCCTGATCGGAATTACTGCAAGGCATGCTGTAGACAGCGAGGATGCTGTGAATCTTATATTTCCAAGGGAAAGGCCAACGCCAGAACTATGAAGTCTATGTGGGCTACACAAATAAACACTTCATGAAATCAAGTTTGCATCTAGAAGCTCGCAACAACAACAAAAACGGTCCCTTTAAAAGAATTTAAGTTGATCCCTCTTTTGTTAATTTGATGCGGGCCAAAATTACATCAGATGACAGCATAATCCGACATCATTATCAACATCAAAAAAATGTGTTTGCTGCTGTTTGGCCCTGGGGCTGACGGCAGCCCAGCCTCTGTAACGGGATGATATGGATTACACTTTCAAACCGACCTTGCCCCTCTCTCATTTTTTATGCCTGCCAGTCAAACACAGCGATGACCGCCGCTGCAGTATAAAACCCAAATATCCCTCTGATGATTAAGGTCACTCATACACTGCTCTACACAAGCCATCCTCTTATAAGCCCCACAGAGCAGGAGAGGGGGGTCGATGACTTGGGACTCCGGTGACTTGATGTCTTTATTGTCCTTCCTCTTCATTGCTTGCCCAGGTTCTTCCTGCCTCACTGTAGCTGTCGGTGACAGTAAGAGGACAGTACAGTAATCAAAGTTTTCCTCTGAGGCGCTGTGACCTGTTGTTGGCTTCCATTTGTGTGTCAGTTCAGAGGTTTAAGCTTCTTCATGAGGAGTTTATCCCTGGATCACAGGGATTCAGAGGGCTCACCGGTCATTTGCCATCACTATCCCGAGAGCTCAGATTGTTAGGGCTGCTTTATTCTGAAATATGATGGAAATGTGTTGGACTAATTTGGCTTTAGCAGGATTGGCTGAATATTAGTCCACTCATCCAATGGATTATCCCGTGGCCGCGATGAACATACTGTACAGATCTGTCAAACACCCGCATATATCTCATTTTCGGTTCTTCTTCACATCCTGATGCATTGGTCTCTTTTTTTTGTAATGATGGCAGCACTCATAAGCAACACAGCGCCTGATGCTGACACAGTAAAGCTGTGCAGCATGTAACGCCGTTAATAGCGAGAGCTTTGGGAGTTCTTACCCACTGAGGTGAGCTTATCTGCACGGACAGCATGTGTATTCATTTAATCTGAGTTCGACATCAGGTGTCGAGGGCGATTACACGCTGATACTTCTTCATGAACACTATGGATTCATGAGCAGAAAAGTGGTTTACTTGTGCAAATTATTATCTCTCATTATTTGATATTGATTCAATGATATATATGTATATACAACAATATACATATATACATATATATACGAAATGTAACTGATATAAGCATTTTCCAATATTTCTTTACCATTTTCAGGGTTTTCCTCCCTAATTTCCTCTCTGGCATGCCACATGCTGACCTTCCTATTGGCTGTGCCAGGTTGAAGTGACAGCTGGTGTGATGTAATAACCCCCTCTCCACTAGAGAAGTTATAAAGAGCAATATCTAGTTCCATGGATTGAGATAATCTTAGGTAGATTAATGCTGCAGGACACTGAAATGTTTGTTGTATAAAAGCTCTGTTTATAAAACAATGTGTCGTTGCAATATATGAAAATCTGTAATCTGGCAGATGGCCTGAGCTCCAAGAGTTCCTCCACGTTAAAGGCACTGCTAGTCTATACTTTGTGCTCCCATGGCTTAATGGGATTTTAGACTCTTCATTCAAATGAATTATAAATAGGAAAACTGGGATTATTTTACAGGCTGTTTAATCTCTTCTTTTTTTTTATCCAAAACTGAGCCTGCCCCACGGTTTTAGCATTCGTGGAAAAAAGTGGAGCGACTGAGTGCTACAATCAATGAACGCTAGAGTGCAGGCGGCCTATCAGCTCAGAGAGCCAGAGATGCCCTGTGGACCGTTTCACTAACATGAAGCGTGCTCAGTCGACTTGACTCACTTCAGCCCTGCTGCCGTGCCCGCCTTTCTGGAAGCGTTCCCCCATCTCTGCTGAACACTGACAGACATGAGGCTTCACCAGAGCTGCTCCGCCACCGCGACGCACAGACTCGGTGCCCTTTTGCACTGAAGAAAATCTTCATCCCTCCAGCAGTAGCTGCCACTCAGGGGGGGAGGGAGGCTCGGGCACCAGTCAGACTCTGCATCCTGGAACATCTAGCTACTTGCCAGAAAAATAAAACTCAAGGCGGGTTGTGCTTTGTGCTGTGCTCTGGATCTTACCATAGTCAGGTAGAAAAGTTGACTGGCACCACTGAAAAGACTTTTGGAACTGCAGAAGAGGCCACCCTCGTCGCTTCCTGAACTGGGCTTTGAATTCAAGGTGCAGCACTTCCTCCTGATTCCCCACTACAGATCCCATCATGCCTCACTCCTTCCAGCTGAAAAAAGGTGAGACTTCTTTCTTTTGTTTCTTAACTTACAAATGGAAATAATTTAATACTGGCGAGACAAATGACTGTTGAGCATAATCAAAACTCTTAAAGTTTAAATTATTATAAACTTGACATTCTTTACTAGCCATGTGATTTTGGATTGCCAGTGCTTGTCATATATTGTCCTGAGGATAGGAAGGAAGGGTTTGTCCAGGTAATAAATGATGTAGCATTATTTTTGCACAAATAAAAAGTTTCCTAGAATCATAGAATTGAAATATATCCAACATTACCTTATGTTTTGTCATCATCATAGGATTGTCATGATATTATTCACATTGTTTTGTCATACATGAACAAACACTGGCTCGCTAAGCCCTGCACTGATATAAGTAATAACTCTGTATTTCCATAGCGCTTTTATGACGGTCAGCTAATCTCACAGATCAAATCACTATACTGCTCAATCGCTTGCCCAGGCACACCATTAACAAGAGCGAGCATGCAAAGCAACTTTACTGGGGTCACAATAAAACAACTAACCTCTGATAAGCAAATGGGAGTCCTCACGGGTTTATCTACAGTATGTAAAAATATGTAAAATAGACATTTAACGTGAGACAACAAAGGATCTGAGTGATTTGAGATTCACTTTTGGTTTACACGTGACGTGTACCCTTCGAGAATCTTTCCACGTGTGTCAAAAAAGCCTTTTTTTGCCATCAAAAGAACCTCCACATCATTAATGCACAATGCCATCAAAACCATAGTAGGATGATTTTCTGTAAAGTTCACATGTGATCAAATCAAGAATTACGTGTAGTCCCATGCACACACATGACAAAAGATTTGTGAAAGTGCAGCAGATATCAACAGTGTCCCGCTGCTTTCTTACATCAGCACTTCCACCTGGCGTTTCCTGGGCTTCGGAGTGACTTTAAAGGAAAGCACTGAGAGATACAGTAACTATGATGCATTAGCAAGAATAAACCGTTATCACAGATACGCTCATATCTTCATTTCAAACGTGCATAAATGCAGATTAATGAGGCCTGATGGTTATATGAGTTGATTTGTTTTCTAGCAAACATAAAGAGTGGGAGGTTTTCCAGAATTCAATCTGGCTTCATGTGTTAGATGAAGTATAAGGGTGTGGGCGCTGACAAGACAAAGAAATAAAAAATTGTGCATTTTAAGCAAAAGTAAAACAGATTATTCAGAAATTGGATGAAAAAAGAAAGAGAAACATTATTGCTTTGAAAAAAATATTCTTTGTTTGCAAATTAACAATTGAAATGTACATGTGCACTTAATGCATTATGCATATGCTTTCCTTGATATTTCATAAGAAATGTTCGAATTATCTCTTCTTGAATCCATGTCAGTACCCAGAGTTTGAGGTTGTTGTTTTTTAAAGCAGTTGACTTCTGGGGCTTGGTGGGATTGCTTTCATCCTCGCCAATCCCATGTTTCCATGATGGATTTAAATCCATTTACTGCTCTGGCTGGAGGAAAGCAAAAAAAGAGCTGACATGAAAATACACCTATATACTGTACTAATGGAGGCTGTTGGATGATGATCTCCACAGAAATACACTGAGGGCTAATGCCAGATTTCTCTCAGGAAATTAAATAATGAAAGCTCAACTAGAGCCTGTTTTAGCTTTATAATGTAACTGCAGTGGACTTGACCTTTCACGTTTGCATGTGAGGAAATACATATGTTTAATAAGTAATGTAACAAGGCTTTACCAACAATTACATGTAGGATGTTTCTAAAAACAGAAGCAGTAGAGACGGAGAGCTGAGGTGGTGGATGAGCTAAGTGCAGCTGCTGCTTTGTGCGTGGTTTCTCGTTGAACCATGGTTCAACGAACCATGGTTCAACGAACCATGGCCCGGAACTAGGTGTGTGTAGTTCCTGCTTAACCAGCCCTGTAGACCAGAATCAGCAGTTGGCATTAGATGCAGGCAGCTACTCTGACCTGGCAGTGTAGAGCAGTGTGGAACAATGTAACGTAGGAGAATTTGATATAGTTGTAAGTGAAATTGGGCCACGAGTGCGAGAGAGAGCTGCAACAGTTAACTGCCCAATAACAAAACACTGACTGTGACTGCGCCTACTAACTCTGATGATGTTTTCATAACACTTTCTATGTCTATAATTCATTATGAGCATTACTTACAATGTGTTATAATCTGTTTATATGATAATAACAGTAGCATACTGCTTTATAACAACACTAATAACACATTATAAAATGTTTTATAAGGTATCATAAGACTTCTTAGTTGCCTGTCTGACATATTTTTTTTGCAATAGTAGTAATATAAGTGTATTCCTATAGTTGAACAGTATATTCTTTTTATTATGTATTATAATCACCATTATAATGTGATTATACGTTACTCTAAGTGGTTTCAAGGGGAAAACATTATAATAATATACATGGATTTGATGAGGTTTTTAGAGCAGACCACTCAGAGTACTATATAATCTTTTTATAATGCATTATAATCACTTCTATTCAGCATTATAATGTGATTATAGGTCACTCTAAATGGTCGTAAAGTGAAATAAACATCATTAAATCTATGCTGAAACGGGTCATAACAGACAATAAACCGAGTACATTTATATTGCACCAATGTAATGTTTGAGCCAATTGAGTGTTAAGAGTGAGTTTTTGGGGGAAACATCACATTAGTGAATGTAAATGTCCATCAGTCCGTTCATCAGCAAAGGTTGTGTCAAATTGGAGAAATCAATTTCTGTTTTGACCCGTTAAACAAATAAATTAATTTGACAGTGTTTTGTGTGTTGCTCTATATTTTTACACTTTACTAAACAATGACCAGTTACTGTGACTAACATGTATTATATCTGCCTATACTTAAAGCACACAATGAACACTTAGAGTAACTTAACTTAACTTGGCATTATGATTATAATGTAAAAACATTATAGTGTATTGGAACTATTGGACTTATAATACACGAGGATTCTGAGTGAGTGACCTTAAAAGTAATTATAAAATATTTTATAATTGCGTTATAATATTATATAATGTTATACATTGTTATAAAGCCTTTTGAATATTTATGAGTGCTAAGAACTATAATTATAAACAGACTATAGCGCATAATAAGTATGTTTATAATGCATTATAGACATATGCGTACTAGAAAGTGTTGGATGTTATTGTTTCCACTGAGCATCAGTTGTACTTCTACACTCCAGATTCAATAAACAGCGTGAGCAATCAGTCCAGTACAGACAGTCATCGACGCGCTTCAGTGGGCTTTACTTTGCGTCTCCATAAACATGTTGACATTGGAAGATTCCACCGGTGCAGTGGAAATACAGAAGAAATGCTACCTGTATTGCTAAAACAGTTCAAATGGCAATCTTGAAATGAAGTCTTCACGGTTTACACTACGTGCTCCGTTTTGCACTAAGTTTTATTCATACAGTCACTCTGGCAGATCATCAGTGGTAATCTGAGACCCTTAAAATCCCTGGAGGCCGTTTCCAGAGACAGTTTGAGTTTTTCTTGCTCAGTCACCAACAGCTGGACAATGTCCCAGTTATGTGCAATCGCAGTGAGAAAAGATAGAGAGAGTAACGCTACAAAAAGTGGATGACGTTTTAATTTTCTTTAATGCAATTTGTCAGGTCACATTGATCAAGTTTGTATTCTCTCGACTACCCCTTGAACTAGCAGATGCAAAATAATCCGTTGCAAATAAAAGTACTGCATTCCTAAAGTTTCTTAAGTAAAAGTACAAAAGTATTTGCATAGAAATATACTTAAAAGTAAAAGTACTCATTATGCAGAATGGAACATGTCTGAATAATATTACTTTATATTCCTAGTATTAATGTGTAAGCATCACTATGTTGCAGCTGGTAAAGCTGGAGTCAAAGGACTACTATATACTGATCCATAATAAAACATCATCATTTATTAGTTGATATATATTTTGTATTAATGATTGCAACATCGAAAAGTAGTCAAAAGTAACTAAGTAAATGTAGTATATTCCCCTCTGAGATGTAGGGGAGTAGAAGTAGAAGTACCTCAAATTGTACTTAAGTGCACTTTACTTGAGTATTTCCATTTTTACTCCACTACATTTATTTGATAACTTTAGTTACTTTGAAGATTTAGATTCAGAGTAATAATACAAAATATAATCAACAAATAATTGATCATTTGTTATTATAGGATAAGATAAACTTTATTGATCCCTTGGTGATGTTCACAAGCTACCAGGCAAAACTATATATTGTTTTACTATATATAGTAAAACAAATGACTACATTAATGCATCAAATTATAAAATATATTATTTTGAAATGTGCCATTCTTTATAATGAGTATATTTTGATGCTAATACTTTTGTACTTCTACTAAAGTTTTGAATGCGTGACTTTTACTTCTAAAAGAGTATTTCTACATTAGTACATTTACCACCTCTGCTTCAGTACAGTACTTGAGTATATGTACCAAGTTATATTCCACCACTGCTTTTAACCAATAAGTATTAGTATTATTTTTTTAGCTAATAATATTAGATAATTATTTCAACAGTTTATTCATTCAAATTATTCCAAATATTTACAGTGTCTTAGTTTACTATTTAAAGCATGTATGAAAGTAAGAAATCCCTCCTGTACAGTATGGGTGTACATAGTTAGCAGGAGAATGCACAATCCTAAAGTTGTAGAAAGAAACAACAAAATGGTGTGATATGAGGAAGGAGCTGCAGAACTACAGCTTGATAGTAAGTAATAGATGTTGCGACAGCAGTGCAGGAGCAGAAAGGGGGTTGATTCAGATAGATGATTCTTATTGGATCGTTATCGAGGGTGGTGCAAAGAAATAAGACCCACTTGTTTACCATTTTGAATCTCTGCTCTAAATCTCCCTATCACTGCGAGTGGATACCTCTGTTAAAATATAGAGCAGAGACATGGCTTTGAAACTAATCTGTGCTGAAGTTAGCCCCAAATTTTAACAACTCCTCCTCATGTGCTCTTGGAACTCCTGTATGTTTGCAGCCCTGGGCATGTGAGAGAAAAAGATGAAGAAAGAGCAAACACAGATTTTTAAGGATAGTTGCTTCTATCTTCATCTCCTTGTGTCTTGTGGAAGTAACTGACCAACCATCCAGCAGATGGCACACTGGCAAGGGACTGTTTCTGGTATGCGTGGAAAATTCCATCAAGTTGGACTCTGCAGGCTGCATTCCTGGCTGCTCTCAGCTGGCCTTGAGAAAGTCCTGAATCTACATGCTTTTGATTTTTTTTCAAATTTGGAATTCTAGCCTACAAACACGCCTCTGCGCCGACTATAACCTTAGCATGTAGACTGTGCAGGCAGGATGGTGAACTCAAGGTTATCCACACAGGCTAACTGCAGAAACATTCTCCAAAGTTTTTTAAGGGGATATTTTCTCTTTGAAATAACGAATAAAGCAGAATAAAAAGAATCTTTTAACAAAGCTTTTACATGTCTGGGAAGCCTCGTTATTGATCACTGGAGCTGAAACACTTGCATGCATACTATTAAAGTATTCAGGAAGAGGGAAACAATCTAGTCCAAAATGTTCAAACTCACAACTATATTAACAGCAGTACATTAAATCAAGAGACTCCTCTCTGTGAGCTCCTTATCACAATTATTCGCTACCGCTGGTAATCTCCCTGTGTGTGTTTAACCTTGCAAGAGGGATGAAAGCCATCTTTCAACCTGGAGTGTGTCAAAGCAGAGACATGCAGCAGCAGCATCAGCAGCAGCAGCATTGTTGCAAACAGACATCATTTCATGTCAGAGTACAACTTGCCAGTTTGTCTGTTAATTAAAAAAGCAAGAGGCAAGCTTCCAAGTAAAGTGTGCTCATCATGCACAGGAGATCTTTTTGAAGTGCATCTATTTATTACACATAGTGTTCTTTACATTATCAATTATGCATGTCATTTGTTTTCAATGATCTGCACAAATAGACGATCAAGAGAAATGTACAAATACATAGACTATAGGAACACATCTTCATATAGACTTTTTTGTAGCTGTGTCACAATCCAGACCTGCAGGAGGAATGGTGTTTGAAGGGGGGCCACTTTGTTGTGGACAAAAGAAGAAGAAAAAAATGTTGCTGGGATGCACGGAGTTAAAAAAGTGAAACTTAACAATATAAAAAAGAAATTCTTTTAAAGAAAGGAACTAAAAAAGACCTCTGTAGCTAACAGCATTATCTGTTTGGTGTTACAGCTCGGTTGCATCATGCCTCTCAGAACAAAACTCCACACATTCACATCTTTGCTGACAATGAACACTGAAGTTGGCAGAAATTTGCTGTGAAACGAGACAAAAGTGTGCAGTTTATGAAAAAACAGAAAGTGAGGCAACCTCCGGGCCTCGGGCTTTTGTCAGTGGGCATTTCTATTCAATGACCTATCATGCGCCGAGTGTTCGCAATGATACGGCTCAGAGATGTTTCACACTGTGTCAGGAGCTTCTTTTTTTTATGTGCAGCTGTTTCAGGCCGGGCAGACTTGATTCACTGTCACAACCTGCTTTGGCTGTGATTGTTTCTGAGCAGCGTGCCGCCAACACAAAGAGACCAAGACCCCGACGTCATGACCCGTTGTTTAATTATGGAGATCAAGGATTAACCGATACACTGTTCATAATGTGACAATGTGCCCCTGTGTGCCGTTCCTATCAGTTTAGATATTGATCAGCTACCCTGCACTCTTCCTCTGTCCTCTGTAAGTGGGTCATTTATTTTTTGCTAGGAATTGGTTGAGTTAAAGTTTGCCAAGGATTTGCAGTAATTATCTCATCCTTCTATAGCCAGGCACAGCATGGGGCTTTGGTAAATTACACATCTCTCTCCTAACTCCTGGATGGTTTATGGCCGTGCATTATGCATAACTGTGCTGGAGCGCCTTAAACATCCCCCAAGTGGATTGAAATAAAGTTGACGCTGCTCTTTGTTTGTAGCTCAAGATAGTCTTTATTTGGCAGTGCTGAATCGGAGGTTGCTGTGAAAGCGTGCGTCTTAATTATTTTGGAGACTTTTCTTCTCCTTTTCTCCCCCCCCCCCCAATGGTTTGTAAACACCTGGAGTGTTTTCAGTGGGATGCCGGATCCAGATGGGCGGATGCACGGGCAATCAACAGGGAAATGTCGGTTACATTACAGGAGTGTGGCGTCACATGAAGGGTTAAACAAAAAAGAAAAGAAACAGTCTGTTGTACACTGAACTGCTCAATGTTAATTAAACCTCATGTCACCATAACTGTAAAATGACACCGGCATCAAGTATATTTTTTAATCTCTCAGAAGAAATGTGTTAAGTGAAGTAATATTAGAGAAACATTTTCAAGTTGTAAGAGGGAAATGATATCAAATGAAAATCAAGAGTGTGAAAATGTATTTTGCAATTCTCTGTTCATCTTCATCAAAACTAAAGTATTAGATCACGAGAGTGTTCCAGAGTATTCCTCAAAGACTTGATCAAATATCTATTCATCAAAAGGTGTGGAAGGTATTTAAAGTCCCAAAGAGGATGTTTACCAAATTAAAATACAAATACAATACAGATGAAAAGGCTGTATGTTTGAACATGGGATGTGCTGTAAATCATCAATAAGCTTCAATCTTTGTTTGCCCATTTATCTTTACAATGATATGAATATTACTTAATCATTTAAATATGATATAGTGCCACCAGAGTGTTTAAATCTAATCTAAGTTATTTTGCAACATTAAAACTACTGAAGATAAATGACATATTAAGAAAGGAGAGTTATACGTAATTGAGTGGGAACACTGCAAAATAATATGTCTTCTAATTCGTTGTATAAAATTGTCTTTGTCGTGTACTATCAGCTCAGCAAATGCTCCTTCTGTGCCAAGGGGTGAACGGGATGAGAAAAGACGGGGAATCTGTGGTTTGGAATCACCACAAACAAAGTTTCCAAGGTGAGTCACTGACAGTAAATGCTTACCCACAACTCAAGAAATGAATACAACTTTTCAGATGCTGGCATCCCCTAACCATGCACTATAAACAATCTATGAACTGGTAAAAAAAAAAATGTAAATTCCCAACAGTTCTCATCTCCACACAGGGAAGAAACAAACAGCTCAACTTCTCGTCCGTGCCATCCTTTTATACAAAAGCCTGGCTGCTGATACTTTTCAAATTAAAAGAGCATGAAGTAAAACACAATACTTGTAAGATGAAAAGTTATAAAAAAGACTGTTTATTCTAGCTCAACTCTGAGAAATGATGCAACAGGGCATACACTCCAAATTAAATGGTAGGGGGGGAAATCACAGAAAATTCAATTAATTTTCCAGGAAACTTTCACTGTGCATTTGAAATGTTTTCATTGTGCACATCATCTGACAGGGACAATTGCACAGGCAACTTCAGCTTCCAATCAAAACATTTTTTTTAGGAAGGAGAAAACATTTCCCAAAGAAAAGACAACCGTCAACATAACAAGAGGCTGTCTAAACTGTGTTTTTAGGAGTCTAATTTTCAAAGGCATATAACATCAAAGCACCAAAAACATCAAGACAATACATTTCACAGTAGGCCTGTGTATAATAAGTCTCGTGGCATTTTAAACATTAATACTCAAAACATCACAACCAAATGCCTGAATCAGAATTATAACCAAAGGCTTGATTGCATTTAACTTCTATTTGTGATGCGCTCGCTTTCATTCAACAAGTTTTCTATGTAATCATGAAGTTAATATAGACCTGCGGATCGCACCTAAAAAAAAAATCTAAATCTTAATGTCATCCGTTGTCTGAATAAAACAGTCGCTTTAACATAATAGCGGTCATAAAGCGAGTGAATTAAACCGTTATATGCATAGATGAGAATATAGGCTAATAAAGCTCGACCTGCTGTATAAGTGCCAATCCGACTATGCACTTTAACATGAACTGAAACCACAAACCGCTTAACAATCACATCCACACGCTCAACTGACTGCCTATACACTTGTGAATAATACATCTATTAAAGCTTTTCCTTTTTCAACAAACCCCCGATGGTGATTCGCAGCATTCTCCATACATGAAGTCAGCATACCTGCAGGAAAACTGTCTAAAAAAAAGAAGAACTGCACGCCTGTCACATCGACCTGTCCGCATGGGCCTAATTAAGATGTCTGTCTGTGTGCTGTACATGTAGGGTCTGTCTGTGCGTTAAATGCGACGTTCGGCTACGAAACGACACATTGCTTAAATCATGAAATATAAATTAGTTCTGAGAATTTCGGGGGTTGGGTTTAAGGAACTCGTGACGTCGCCGGCTCGACGTCCTGTGACTGTGGAATCAACCAAATGCATGGGGGGGTGAAATTACTAATAAACCATTTTATGCCTTATTTTACAAAGTAATTCAGATTTTTATACTACTTTAAACACTGAATTCAAACGGTGTTTACTGTAAAAATCATTATATGTAATATGAGTTAAAAAAAACGCTTTGGAAATACGTTGTTTTCACCACAAGGGAAAAAAACGTCCCACCCCTTCCACGAGAAAGTGGTACGGTCTCGGGCTCAAATTCCGAGAATTGAGCTCGTCTGATTCTTAGAACTGGGGTTCTTAGAAGTGGTGATGCAAGAAGTTTCTAGGAAAGCGCTACCAGGTGACTTTTTAAATTCCTTTTTTCCTCTAATTTGGCGCGAAGTTGTTATCTACTGTGTATTGATTGTGTTGTAGACAGAGTTATTTGTCCATTTGTGCTGTTTATGTGTTTGTGAAGACAGGGCTGTGTGACTGCGTCTGCTGGCAGTTTGAACAGTACAGAGTCGAAACTCTGAAGTGGCTCCTGTAGTGACAGGCGGCGCGCGGATCTCTTGACAGATCATCTGCCTCGCGCTGCACTAGCTGGCCGCGTTTGAACCAGTGGGGCAGACGGCAGCGTCTCCCTCCGCTGTAGCTTCCCATGCCGCACTGACATAGTCATGTTGTTAAGATGTAATAACGCTCGGTTCAGATAACTGCACCGAGGAAAATTAGGATGTTGAGTGCTGAGCCCGGGCTCTAGTACGTGGTTCTCGGGTGGACAGAGTTGGCCGTGCCGACCTCGGCTTTAAATGATCTCTGATTGAATGCTACATTGTACGTTCAAGTGTCAACACACACAGTGTGGCGGCGGCTCGCGCGCGCTGTCAGACGAACTTTGCTGGCAGCATGGCAGCCTCAGGTTCACGATACTTTTACTTCGCGGTCGCTCTGACGGTGATTTGCTCCAGTGGAGCGCAAAAGGCTGCTCCGAACAAGCCCTTCTGTTACCGTAATATCTTAGCGGAAACATTCGTGTTGATGGGTGTCTGTTTTTCCACGGTAGTACAGGCACGTCGTCGCACCAAGTTGTGTTTCCACTGTGACACTGCGCTGCAGGATACGCTATAGACTTCATAACTACACCAAGTTGAAATGTTTCACTGAGATGCGCTCTGAGTTGGCTTCAGCTTTCCTGCAAAGTGTTGCCTTTTTTCTGTCACGGACTCAGATATTTGTTTGGACAATGTTAACGCTCAGCAGCAGTTACAACTAGACTATGGCAGGCCCATACATTTAAATTAAAATGATATATAGGGGACCTACTATTTGGGCTGACAAATATATGTTGTCATTTTAATTAACAAACTATGCTAGGGCAGATTGACTGAAGTTATAGCTGCAGTACTCATAATCAATTTTCTGAAAATGCAGTGAATTGTTTGTACAACATTACTGCTTGTTTACCACCGACTGGAGGTCATAATTCACTACCTTTTGATCAGAAGATATTTAGGCTGCGTATTTTCGGACGTGTCCAGTTACAGAATTCACATTGGGTTGAAGATACATCCGCGTGCTTACTATAAAGCCAATTCTGCCTACCTTCAGTTAATTAAATAAATAGTTTTTACACCCTCAAAGTATTTGACCTAGAAATGCACTACAGAATATTGGCATGAAAAGAGAATAATGAGCGCTACTGGGCTTCACAACACGCTGTCACAGATTTGATCAGAGCAAACAGGGAAAACTGTTAACTTTTATAACCTTGCCAGCTGCACCGGTTTATTTTGAAGATTCAATCATGGTGAGGAAATCTTGTGTTTGAAATCAAAATGTGGCTGTTATTTTTGTCTCGAAAAAGTTTTCAGTAATAACTAACTGGTTGCTAAAATTACTTTTTCCCAAATGGTATTGGCTTGTTCATTGTGAACTGTATGGAAATCTGACAGACAGACTCAACTTTTCTCCGTTAGATTGAATTCAGAGAAATAAGTGGACAGAGCGCGTTTATGCTCATTTTGATAGGGAATCGATAACACCGCCAATGGATTAAAAAATCAATATTCTAATTATTTGTCTAATCTAATTGTTTATTATTTTTAAATATGTGCTATTTCTATTTAATTAAAATCAACGAAGTCATTATTTTTGTATTTCCGATAAGAACGTAATAATAATAATTAAAAAATAGAATAGTCAAGAACAGTTCTTGAATACTTTGTATCTGCTCCAGTCTGTTAGAATGTGATGCAATGTTTCCTTCATCTTCATTTGTTATATTAACTTGTCAACCAGGGGTTTAGAAAGGGAGGAAAATAGAAATGATTCCAAAGGTAGACATTTAAATGTCTAGACAGTGTTTATTTAATAAATGGCGCCGCCTTCTGGAGGAACGGCTGCATCTGTTTCTGAGTCTGCCACATTGATAAAGACCTTATGAGGAGGATCATTAATAACTTCAGCCCAGTGAATTTACTTTAAGATTACCTGTTGTTCAGTGTTGAAACAGATGCTTGAATTGGGGCATTGACTCACCAGGGCACTATTCTTTACTGAACGTTTTTTTGCTTTTGTTTTGCAGAATTTGACAAAATGGCTTGCGCAGCAGACAGCTGCATACAATTCACACGCCATGCAAGTGATGTCCTGCTCAACCTGAATCGGCTGCGTAGCAGAGATATCCTCACAGATGTCACCATCTTGGTGAACAGACAGCAGTTTCGTGCACACAAGACTGTTCTCATGGCTTGCAGGTGTGTGTTATTCAGGCCAAGTTTTATGAGCCACATTTTTCTCCCGCAGTTTAAAAATGAATTGACTGATCTTTGTCTGTATTTCTTTTTCTTTTTACATGGCTGCAGTGGGTTGTTTTACAGCATCTTTACTGACTCCCACAAGTGCAACCTTAATGCCATCAGTCTGGACCCGAAGGTGGACCCAGAGGGCTTTGCCATCCTGCTGGAGTTCATGTACACCTCCCGTCTCACACTAAAGGAGAGTCTGATCATGGCGATCATGAACACAGCCATCTACCTGCAGATGGACCATGTTGTGGACACCTGCCACAGATTCATCAAATCCAGGTTGGCAGAACAAGGTTGCATTACGTCCGTCAAATTCATCATTATCAGCATGTGTCGTGTTTTTTTACCTTCTCATTGTTTTCACAGTGATCCGTCTGTCAAGCTGCCCAGAGACGAGTTTCTGATCAGTCCCTTGGTTTTACCTCAGGATGTCCATGCTTACCGGCCCCATGATGTTGTTGACAGTTTGCACAGCCGCGTAGCTCCATTCAGGGATGGAAGGCCCTACGGGTCAAACATGTTCAATGGGGTCAGCACCCCCAGCAACTACCATCTCTACGGGCAGTTTCCTATGCCAGGATTCCCTTTCCCTCTCTGCAAGCTGACTGATGCCAAAAACGCTTTTGCTGACCTCTCTAAGAGTGGTATCCACCACAAGCATTGTTCCCCACATGACAGCGCCAACATCATCAGGGCAGAATACTCCCGAGCAGTGGGCACTAGCTCCTCCAGCATTATTCACTCCACCACCTACGCTTCCAGGGAGGTAGGCAGAGACGACGAGATGCGGAAGGAAAGCCACGAGGGGGTCAGCCAGGCTCACGGTGCAAGGAAGCGAGCGTTTCCTGTGTTGACCCTCGAGCACCAGAGAGACTCGGGGAAAGATCACGCTCCTCAGGCAGAGGAAGACCTGATCCATCAGCACTACCCGCTGGGAATCTCCTCCGCTGGACGCAAGAGCCTCATGAGCAGCCCACAGAGCCCCCTCAAATCAGACTGCCAGCCCAACTCCCCAACAGAGTCCAGCAGTAGCAAGAATGCCGGACTCTCCCAGGCTGCCGGAGTGCAAGCTCCACAAGGTACGCAGGAGCCCAAATCTCGCAACTGGAAGAAGTACAAGTTCATCGTGCTGAATCAGAGCGCTAAGGAAGACGAGGTGGGGCTCCGGGATCCCGGACTCCGTTCACCTCAGCGCCTCGGCCTGCAACCCTACCTCCACCCCACCGACCCGGAGAACCTCGACCCACAAACCACAAGCAAGAGCAACGATCATAGCGAGGACCTTCCAGTGCCCCAGGCCAGTCGTCTCAACAACATCATTAGCAGGTGAGGGATTCTTTCAAATCCATAGCTGCATATTTGTGCTTAAGTACGACAAGAAAATGTCAATCAATGTGTGACACGCTGGGAGGATTCTGAGCTCAATGCTTTTTATACTTTGGTTTTCTGTAATCCAGTTAACTGTTCTGGATTTTGTGCATTCACCAGGATGATTTTAGGAACTTTACTTTGAAGTATTCAATTGATCTGATTTTGAATTATGTGTTTTGTGTCTGTTAGTGCCCTGGAGGGGTCACTGAGGAACGGTGACAGCCACCCTCCGCCCTACTTGAGCCGCCTGAACTGCTCGTCCTGCGGCACACCGTCTCCACAGCACTCACAAGTTTGCCCCAACACCTCCAGGTCCCGTCTAGCAGAGGACATGGCAGAGCTGCACTCAGAATACTCAGACTCAAGTTGTGGTGAGTTTATGACACATAATAATCGTCAGTGACAAATGATCAAAAATCAATATTAAGGACTAGAGGTTAACCTTCACTACGGTTTCTCCTGGACAGAAAACGGCACATTCTTCTGTAACGAATGTGACTCAAAGTTTGCTGAAGACGAAGCGCTGAAACAACACATACTCCAAGTGCACAGCGACAAGCCATACAAGTGTGACCGCTGCCAGGCTGCTTTCCGCTACAAGGGCAACCTCGCGAGCCACAAGACCGTCCACACAGGTACATGATGGAGATGATCATCTACATGATCTATCGTCTGTTAAAGTCTATGCTCCTCTGCTGATAAATTCTAACGTTTTCCCCCTCTGATTTATTTTTTCCTCAGGAGAGAAGCCGTATCGCTGTAATATCTGCGGTGCTCAGTTTAACAGACCAGCTAACCTCAAGACTCACACTCGCATCCACTCAGGAGAGAAGCCATACAAATGTGAGACGTGTGGAGCTCGTTTTGTTCAGGTAATGACACATAAAAAGGCCTCATATATAACATCTTCTCTCTATTGTGTAAGGGCTAATAGCACGAACACTCATGTCTGAGCCGTAACTCTGGGTGGGTTTAGTCATTTTAAGCTTCACAGAAGTATCAGTAATTACAGCGAAGAACATCCTTAAGCGTTTATACAATGGACACTAATATGTGCGCTGTCTGAAAGGTTTCATCAAAGTGTGAAAGAAGTCCCCGATAACAGTTTGCATTGTTTTCATCAGTCAGATAGTTTTAAAATGTGTTTTAGAGCTGCAGCGATTAGTCGACTAATGGAGAAGTCGATCGACTGACAAATTTTGTTATCGATTAATCGTTAAAAAGTCATTAAAAAATGGCAGAAAATGTTGTTTTCAGGCTCTGACATGACCGACAAAACAAGACATTTAGAGACATTTTGTAGACCAAACGATTAAACTAGAAAATAAAAATAGTTAGTTGCATCCCTAATGTGTTTTGTTTGCGTTTCAGGTTGCTCATCTCCGCGCCCATGTGTTGATCCACACGGGGGAGAAGCCATATCCATGTGAGATCTGTGGAACACGCTTCCGTCACCTGCAGACGTTGAAGAGCCACCTGCGTATACACACAGGAGAGAAGCCCTATCATGTAGGTTGACGCACTCTATTTCGCTTCTTAAAAAGTAAATAACATCATACAATAATATGATAAACTTTGTGCAAATGCCCTAAAATATTGTTTCCCTTTCAGTGTGAGAAATGCAACTTGCACTTTCGCCACAAGAGTCAGCTACGGTTGCATCTTCGACAAAAGCACGGCGCCATCACTAACACAAAGATCCAGTACCGCATGACGACGGTGGACATGCCCACTGACTTGACGAAGGCATGCTGAGCTGAAAGAAGGGAACTGTTTTAACGGAGGCAATCTTGACCTTGGCATTTTAAAGACCCCAACTAGTACAATCATCCAAAATTGTAGTGCCACACTGTGTTCATTAGACAAATAAATTGGCTGTGTACGCCATTCTAAACGGGTTTCCACTACATGTGAACGTAGAGCCACTTATGGCATCTTTATTGTTTCTATATAGATATGGCTATATATATATATATATGTTGGGAGTGTTTCTAAGCTTTGAAGGTACGTATATAAAGCTTTATTTTGTTGAGAAGGATGGAATGTAAACAATCCGTTTTTTTGAAAATACAGTATTTTATATCAGAGAACTTACTTTTCTGAAAGTATTGAAACATTTTGATTGACGGGCGGTACATATATTTTAAGATTCCGAGATTTGCGGCTGTATAGGGTTGTCTATACATTTTTATGTAGATGTACGTACATGTTGCACCATGTCAAGTTGCCATATTCATGTGAAGAGGGGGAAAAAAACGATACTGTAATTGGATTTAGTCTAAAACATATCAGATGACTTCTGCTGTCTGATGAGGTTATGCATGAGGTACTCTCTTACCAGTTGTCAGCGCACATGAAGTGGGCAACTGCATAAATATTGTGACATATTGGTTAATTATATCTGTGGGATTGCTCTCTGCTGGCAGAGCCAATCTAAGTGTTGAAATGCATTTCAAGGTACTGCTTTGTTATGACCAAGAAAAATATTTTGCTTTAAATGTATTTGTATAGATGTGACTTTTGTTTTTTGTTTTCCATAAGTGAAGGTTTACAGTTTTTTGGTCATTGTTCTAGATCCTACAGTAAAGTTGTGTAAGTGTCAACATTTTTTGTTTTGTACATACACTGTGTATTCAATGTGCCTTTCTCTATGCTGTCTGAATTCCTCTCCATTCAGCCCAGCTCTAAGGTACAACTCAAGGACGCCACTAGTCCTCAGACCCTGTGTGTGTGTGTGTGTGTGTGTGTGTGTGTGTGTGTGTGTGTGTGTGTGTGTGTGTGTGTGTGTGTGTGTGTGTGTGTTGTTTTTAAATGCTTGTCACCAACCTTAAAACATCAAATTCATCATCGTTAATCTTCAGGACTTGTTTTTGGATTGGGCTTTTTTAACTGCATTAAAATTATTGTACAATGTTATAGATGTATGAATGTAAAATAAAGGTATTGGATTTCTATGTATTAACACCAGACTGAGTTTGTTATATTACAGTGAGAAATGAGGCTGGATATACAGGCACACAAGTTCAACATGTTTCCAGAGATATTGTTAAAGGATAAAACTTGTAGACAAAATACAAGTCGATAGTGAAGTTATTTAAGTGTGAAACGTGTTTGACCTGCATGCACATTCAACTTTTACAGATCAGTAGTTTAACTATGCACAAAATACAGTTTACTATACTTTTATTGGAAATAGCATTTTAAAAAAGAGACGTGCTGCAAAATAAAGCACCAATATAATTTCTCCCGAACACATTTGAAGCTGCATCCCGCCACCTTTTAAAATCCGAAGCGGTCACATAGTCCTGTAACTCCTGCAGTAACAGGAAGAACATCTACGGTCACTTCTCAACTGTCTCACCGTCAACACTGGGAAAACATGGTGTTTCACAGTTTCTGCTCATACTCTTATCAACTGTACTAACAATCGACAAAACCACCTAAAAAGGCTTCTGCCCACTGGCGAGCCACTACGGCCACGAGTGCCACTCAAAGGTTAATGGTTAAACAGTTTAACAGTAGCACAAGTAGAGAGGCTCATAAAGTCAGATACAGACATATCCATCTAAAGTCTGCTGACATGAGCTAATATTAGCTACTGGTCGTGCCAAGTTAGGCTGTAGAAGCAAAGCCCCTGGGGTGTGTTTTATTACTAATGAATTTGACTTTTGGTTTATAAGAGGAAGAATGTGTTGTTTCTTCTTTCAAAAGTTAAAGTCTCTCTTTAAAGTATGTTACAACAGTATACATCAGAAAGGTAAGATTAACCTCACTAGGGACATTTGTGCCTTTTACTTTTAGATCATTTTGGTTGTGTTGATGCAAACATTTTGGTTCGGTGGTGAGCTTTGTTCTTTCCCGTATTTAGATGTTCAGCCTCAGCTCCTATAAGTCTATAATAAAGTGTGCAGCCAAAACAGACAGTCAGACCCTAAAGGAGAAAAATGTTGCCATTGAAACCACAACTGTTGATCCCACGGCTATTATAGCATAGATTCATGCATTCTATTAGATCAGGCTTTCAATCTAGAGCCCTGGATTTTTAAAAACTATTTCCGTCCAAATTGAGCCAGTGTCTCATGTTTATCATTTGGGGCAAATATATGCTACTCTCCTGGTATCAAAATCAATGTTGTTGATAAATCCCCCCCGGCTTTTAGTATACAATACATAATTGTACATCATTTTGCATTATGAAACATACATAAAAAAGATCAGAAAGTTATGTATATTTGGTAGTTATGATCAGGACGAATGTTGGTTAAAAGATTGAACTCTGTGAAAGTGGAGAATAATATGAATGTGTAGTATTTTTATGGCAGTTTTGACACCAGAGCAAGAGCTTTGAAGTGATGCCCCTGGGTTTAGCAGTTATGAGTTGTAGATATAACAGTTAAGATTAGGACACTTTAACTGAATTAATACTTGTACTGATTTGCAGATGCACCAGTGGTTCTATACATCTCAAGAATTAAACGTCTACAGCACATCCAGAGGACACTTTAAGGAGCATCTCCTGCGACACGCCGTCATATCTTTACTATGATCTCATGAATTATAAATGATCTCAGATTTGGAAAACTAGCACAATGAGGCCATGAGATTTTTATTTTTAATTCCCATAAATGCAGTCATTTACAAAATAACTTCCTTCCATGATCACAGCTCAAGGCAATAAAGTTTTTTTCAGTTTCTCAAATCATTTTAAAGGCCCAAACTAATATATTTTGTAAACACTTTATACATGTCACATAAATGACAAGAGCAGTATCAAAACGTAAATAAAATAGCTTGTTTATTTTGGAGTGGCATAAAAAAGAAACAATTTATTTTTATTTTTATAAAAAGGTAAGCAACCGTGCTTGTATTATGCAACAGAAACACTACAACAGATCTTTACCTCTACTGGGCTCAAAATTGAATTTAGTTTTTTTAAACAAAACAAAAGACAGAATCAAATGAAGCCTCGTATCCAGCTTGTGAGGTGAAGACCATTTCGCAAATTATTAATCACTAGCGTCAGGAATGCGAGTAAGTTCTCTTTGAAAGTACAGGAACATTACCAATACTGCTTTAATTACAAGAGCTGCACAAACAGGATCATCTTTAAACCGACTGAACTCAAAACTGCTCATTATTCAGCGTCTCAAAAACCCCACCCCACACCACCCACTACCCACCCAGACTCTACCCCCATCCTTCAGGTCAATCACTGCTTCTGCTGCATTGCTTCTTTTCGCGCTGCGTCTTGCAGGAGCTGAGTGTCCACTTCATCTGCGGGCAGCTGAACGTACCGGACCACAGATCCACGGATGAAACAGTTTTTCACAGACAGCTGTAGCAAATTAAAACAAAACATGCGTTTGAAGATAATCGTCATTCAAAGTGTCGGAGGTGCTGTTGACATTGACTTTTCCATTGATTGCGATATAATAATATTAATAACAAAAACAACCTTTTTTCCTGACCTCATCGAAACACAAAATGTATTAAAATAGCCCAAAACTCAGATTGTACATTTGATGAGGGTGCAACATGCGGAAAGGACCATAAAGTATTGTTATACGCTAAATAAGGACGTATTTCATGCTGTGTATGCTACGCTAAATGCTATGCATAAAACAAAGATGTATTACATATTCTGAACATAAAGGACCTCCGTGTGTGCGAGTCTAAGTTTTCAATGGATCCTCACATGCACCTGGGGACTCACAACACAGATGTGTGCGTGCACACACACACACACACACACACACACACACACACACACACACACACACACACACACACACACACACACACACTTGAGAAAATCTGTTGTCCTTAACCATGTTTCACACCGGGGGTCTCTGAAACCCCAAACAGGAGGAATGCCTCATTTTTTGTAGCAGACTTCTGAAAAGTCATAATTTCAAAATCATGTTTATAAGCAATTCTCATAAAAGTTTGCCAAGTCAAGTGGTATCAATGTTAAGTGTGTTTGTCGAGCTGTTAAATAGGGCCAGACTATCCAGGATCTACAGAACATTAGGGTTTTTAGGACAGACATGTAGATGCTGGAATGACACTAAATGATTGACAGGTGCCAGACAGCTAAACTCACCATGTGGGGATATTTCTCTGGATCAGTGACGCTGATGTCTGTGAGCTTAATGTTCAGGTACTGAAACACACAAGCAGAGAAATGTGACGTGAAAAGTCATAACTGGGCAGTCAGATAGAAAATGTAACAGCTGAATGTCTTTGTTTCAATATAAGGAAAATAAAGTCATCATTTCTAACCTGGTCAACAGAATGAAGTGTTCCGCAGATGCTGAAAAGAAAAATGTTAGGATACAATTTTAATACAGGCATTCATGGACATCCCAGCCTTACATCAAAAACATATATTAGACCAAAAATGGAGATTAATGACAAAATACTTTGCTATTTTGCCTCAATAGCTAACCATCACACACACATCTCACACACACAACACACACACACACACACATCACACACACACACACATCTCCAACACAACACACACACACATCTCTCACACACACACACACACCACAGCTTCATACAGCAGTCTTCAGACAATTAAATAAATAGTGGAGGCAAATTCAAACAGTGTTTCAAAGTTACCCGGCTTAACCGAACAGAAACTAACCTCAAGTCGTTTTTGAGCTCCACCACCACATCCTTTCCCACCAGCGACTTGAAAAACGAGTAGAAAAGCTGAAAAACACAACGACATGATAACGCTAATGTTAGCATCGAGCTAACCCTCGAGCACGAAACAGGCTGCACATAGCGAGCAGAGTAAACCGGATACAGTGAGATGTGAGGACTTCCATGCCTCACTGCACCTTCAGACAAGACAACTGGAAACAAATTCATCCGTTCAAATTGATATAAGTACCATTATTGCTGTTGGTGTCTTGTGGTTGTGCGTCTGGTGTTGATGATGCTGGACCCCGCGTGTTATTGCTGCGACGGTACAGGGTGTAATTATTGACCCGCACCACGTGGGGGAGCCAGAGGTGCTCAGTGTTAACGAGTGTGGAGGTGAAAACACGTTCAACTTTGGTACCAGAGAAAGCTTCATTACAGATTAAGTGAAAGGTAGGAGCATAACGCATTATAGCCTCAAAGTGAAGTAAAACACGTAATATATCGTCTCACAGAGTCCGTGGAATTACTTTCCAGTTGTTCATCAGTGGCCTTGTGTGGTATCCTTATTCTAAATAGATTATCAGGTCTGCTGGTACTGTGGAGACCTGCTGGGTTTCTTAACTTGCAGGCTGGCAACAGCAGGGCACTGGGTCCTAAGGCACAGGATCAAAAGCGATAAAGGCCCAAACGGCATTTGCACCCCTTTGAGATTTACTAGATTTGTGTCTTGCAACATTTCTTTATTATAACACTTTAAAATGACGCCATGTCTACTTGCAACTCTCGTTACAGAAGGGCCATCAGGCATAAGGAGAAACACAAAATAGAGAATAAAGTCCAACTTTTAGTATTATAGTATTATTATATAGTATATTTTAGTTTTAAAAAAGCTCAGAATATATATATTTTTTGTATTTTGAGAATAAAGTCGTAATGTTTAGAAGAATGTTGAAATACCATTTGGAGAATAAACTTACCGTTTACCGCATATACTGAAAGGGCAAAACACAGTGAATTTGATTCAATTTAAAAGGGAAAACATTTGTAAATTAAAGAAAATAGTATGTAGGAAAGTGTCTTTTAGAGGTGTTCTTGTGCAGCTTGGATAACGTGCTTCTCGCTCCGCATGCAGTTCTTTTAGGCAACAGCAGATGGAAGCATTACAGTGTTGCAGCACTAACTTAGTCTCTGCTGCAGACTTTAATAGGTTTTTATTCCGTTTCACAGGCAATGATTGTGACAGATCAGGTTGTGAAAAAGATCTAAAATAACAAAATTGGGCTGATATCTTGAATTTATTTAAGCATTTATTGTACATCTTCAAGGCAAACATTGGAAAATTGGAAATGGAGGATTTTTAATCCTTTTTATCGTCACATGTACACAGCACAGCACACACAGTGAAATATAGACCCTGCATTTAATCGTAGTTTTAGGAGCAGTAAGTTAATGTCTGTGCAAGATAATACTGTGCGGTAAACATTCGTTAGCTACTGTATAGTGTAAAACTCCACATGAAGTGTAACAGAATTATTTATAAGCAGTTTATTTATCTTTTTAATACGAGTTTAGCAGAAATTAAGTCTTTAAAATGTTTTTCTAATGTTTATATCACCTCAAAAGGAAAAGTTCAACGTTATGGAGAACAGACCTTTTTGCTTTGTTGCCAAGAAGATAGATACCATGCTCCTGTTAGAACGTAAAATATGAAGCTACAGCCCAGAGACAGTTAGCCTAACTTAGCTAAACATGCTAATTAATAAGCTTTAAAGGTACTGGTTGTTAGCTTTTCGTTCCCTTTGTACAGAACCATGCTGTCCTGTCTCCAGTCTTTATGCCCATATTTAGCACACAGATATGAAAGTGGTATCGCTCTTCTCATCTAACTCCGCAAGCAAGTGAATAGGCAGGCCGCAAATTCTCCAAAATGTAGAACTATTCCTTCATTACCAATGAAAAGTCACTCATAAGTGATACATATAGCGGAGGGAGCGCCTGGCTGAGCGCTTTACTCCGCGTATCTAATGTCTCCAATAATGTAGAGCAGGAAGCTGAACAGTCACTGCAGCCTGGTCTCACTTCACAGAACGGCCCATCTTGGGAACTTCAGGATGCACTACAGGAAGACAAAGAGTTTGCATCATCATATGTATCATATTTTCTGGGGAATTTAAACAGAAACAGAGTCTTCCTTACTGTCTTTGTGAGGCTGCGAATGGCCAGGTCTTGCTGGCGGTCTCTGTTTGCTGGGGAGCTCGGAGCTGTCTCTGTAGTCTCTGGGGTTCTGGGGCTCCAGCATGCCCGGCCGGGACTTGGAGGGTAAAGGAGGTCGGCTGTGAGCCATCCCCCCTTCCGAACGCGATGGCACCACTGGTTTCTTGTACGCTGAGGCATGCGAGGTGATGGGGGTCGGAGGCTGAGGTTTGGTCTCAGAGCAGGTGTATGAGCGGTTGCGTGGGGTGGGCAGCGGGCGGCGATCAGGGTCTCCGTCTGCTGGTTTGGAGGTTGTAAAGTTGGGGTCTGGAGGTGTGAATAGGTCCTTCTGCTGATGGTCTTGGTCCTTGCCACGTGGTTTTCCCATTGCACCGTATAATGGGTTGTCAAACATTTCTTTTGATGACACCTTTTCCTCCTCACCCCTAGGAAACAAGGGACCAGATTGACTTTCTACCGAATCATATCTACAAAGGCGCATTGTAGGTAAAAAGTCATTATTTTTCTTTTTCTCTTTCTCCCCTCCCCCCACCTGGATATAGCCTACATTTACAATACAAAAAACTTCCAAATATATTTTTTTACGAGAAAAAAATCACAATTTATGAAAAGAAAACTCTGGAATCTTTTTTTCACATCTTTTTAAGGTTGGATCAATCAAACATTATTTTTCTGAGTTTCTTTCTTGCAAATGTATGACTATAATCTCAGAGAATACGCCATCGTACATGTCAGCTATTAATGTCATGTTATTTTTAGATTAAACACCGTGTTTCACTGCATCAGAAACAGTCACTTACATAGGATTTAAAGGTTTTCCTGTGGGACTGTGTGTGCCCACATCATAGCCGCCCTTCTTGGTGTCTTTACTCCCTTGCCCGGCGATTGGAAGATTTTTTAGTGGCATGCTGTAACTCCAACCTTTATCTATCACATTGTCACTCCTGAAGGACATTCCCATGTAATTGGGGTTAGAAATATCGTGTGATTGGGTGACGGAAAACCTGCCAACCAGAAGACAGAAAACATCACACCCGGACGTCATGTTTGAAATGTTTTGAACTAACAACAAGTGAAATATGTCTTACTTGTTTGCGTCACAGCCTTTTCCTTTTGAGGAGACAGTGTCATCTTTTTCAATTTTGATGAAATCTGAAAGCAGAGAAAAAGAGGAATCGACACTTCAAGACCTGAAGTAGAAAGCATTTCATTCTTAAGTCCTGAGCTGATTTCCCAACTCACCGTATAACTTCTCAGTGGGCTTGCCCACGGAGGTGTGTAACTGGATGACACCTGTAAGAGTGCCCGTCTTCTCTCCGTGGTGAGTCAGTGTGACCTGAAACTCGCTGTAGCAGAACTGGGCAGCTCGCAGAGCAACACAAGCCTCCCCTTTGGAAACAAGACACCAGCGAACTGTAAGCACCGCTCAGCTCAATGCATCTGCACTACAAACTGCGTGTTCGGTAATTACCGTAAGACTCGTCACAGTCTGTCGACTTCACGCAGATGAGGATGTGCTGGTCCAAAAGGTACTCTGGGTCTGAGATGATAGGGGTGAGCTGAAAAGACAGGGAATTAAACAAATGATGATTACGTGCCACAACAAGTCATCTCCAACTCTGAAAGCTCCTTCCTAACTTCACCTCCACTTGGTTGCCAAACCAAACTTTTACTGAGCCATCCGAGTGCTCCATTTTCTCTCCCTCTGAAGTCTTGACCTTTTCTGGAGACAATAAGAAACATATTTGTTTTGATCATCCCAGCCTATTTCAGAGCAGAATGTGACACGGTCAGACCAAACGTACTCTCCAAGCAGCTGGAATGGTATTCTATGAAGAACTTGGTCTTTGATTTTGTGGACAAGGTGGCCACACAGCCCCTGATCTGTATCCCACCTTGAGGTGCACTGTTTAAGTCTGAAACATAAACAAAATGACAACATCATTCTGCAATTTTGGAGAGGATTATTATCTGCTGTTAGATGATGATGTTACCTTGCTTGGAGACAAACTGTGAGGCTACTCCGACTTCAAATGATGCGAATAAAGGTGAGTGGTCGCTTGTCATGATGTCATTAGTGCACCCTGTAAGTTGGAAAGTTTGGCTGGATGAGTCTGTCTCATTAAATATCATTAAAGGGGCACTTCAGTAACAATTGAACACAGTCTCTATTTTCTGTTAAATACATACTAAATTAAAGTTCTTTCTAGAACCCTTCCTAGGAAACCATTCAGAAATATTGGACCCTGTAAAATAAAGTACTACCAAAAATGCTCATTTTGATTTACTCACCATATGCTTGGCTGACAACATGAACCAGAGGGTATGACTTCCGCAGGACTCGATCACACCATGAAGGCAAATTGTATTTTGTCTATAGAGTTAAAGCCATGACACATATATAAATATAATGTACTGAAAACAGCTTTTACAGACTGGGCTTTATAGCAGTTTAAGAATGAAAAAGCAGCTGTTGGTTTATGTCATTTCTGGTAAAAAAAAAAGAAGAATCAAACATTCTTGCTGGTATGGACAAACAGATCAATATTAATGAGGTTCCTTATGTCTGAAAGGGAACTTTGTTAAATTGATCCTGATGCCTGTAGATGAGTTGTATCATACATTTTCTACGAGAACATATCTTCACTTGGTCTTTTTGACAGAGATGGCTTAAAGCAAAAGCCATGTTCTGTGTCGACGGAGAGTTGTGTTGAATGATGTAGTTGCTTTTACTGTTTCTGCACTATGGGACATGACAGCAGCCATACAGGGAAAAGACACCTGACTAAACATAAACTTACCCCCGTGGCTTTGGCCTTTGTGTAGGCATACTTCTCTCGCGTGTCTCTTTCAAAGCGATACGTGGGTGCAAAAGTGATTTCCTCTTCATCTACAATCAAAATAAAATCATTATAAAGAAAACATGTTTTTATTTTAAATGTATGCTGACAATTTGTTTAAGCCTCCTTTGGATGAAATAAGTATTACAAAAAACAAAAACCTTGTTTTGTAAGATTTTAAACAAAGTCCACCCGGCACAGAGGACGTGTTTTTTAAGGAACTTAGTAAGATTATCCTGTAAACCTGTTCCTAAGTCATAAACACAGGAGAGAAACATTTTCAATCAGATTTAGAAATGTTCTTTCTCACTTGCCTCTCAGTGCTTCCGTAGCACAGAGATGATTTAAAAATAAAATCACATACAGTTACACACACACTGCTGAATGTCTGTGTGTGCCCAAGGCTCACCGAAATGCAAGAAGACCTTTCCATCATTCCTCTCCATGTTGAGCTGGTCTTTACTGAGGAGTTCCTGGTACTGCTGCTGTTTGATCTTTGTCACAATGTTCTCAGCTTCCTGTGAAGGGAAACAGAGTAAAGTGTTAGCAGCTGAGCGCTCAGACACTTGACAACCAGCATGCTCCTTTATGCACCACTGAATTACAGAACTGCACACATTTTCGTATCATATCATTTGCATGTTCATTAATATGTATAACAACGCAAGCTTATATTTGGTTCCAAGTACATACATCATATTACATTATTTGTGTGTCATTTCTATACAGCAACAACTTACTGTAGATGGGAATTCAACACGGTAGTTCAAATCACCAAGCCAGAAGAGGTGTGTGAACCTATGTGTGATGTCAAATGGATTGAGCTTCTTATCTCCCAGATTCAGAAATCGCAGGATGTTGATGTAGTTTTGATTGCGTCTGCAAATACAGCCAAAATTATAGCAAGAACATCAAAAAAAAGATAAATAAATAAAAGTTCAAATGAAAAAACTATAGAACTCTTCTTCCTACATTTATATTAGTTTACATTAATCTAGCAAATAGCACATTATGATTAATTGGTTGTGATTTCCATAAAAATGGTAGTCAAACAAAAAGATTTCTTTATTATCCATGTAGGCTTCTTACACCATTAAAAAACTAATTTAGTTTTACTAGTAGATGATGTTGTATTCAAATATTTAATAGAAAGAGCACATACTGCATTATTCATTGACTGATTTTTATCCTTTTATTTTAACTATAAATTAAAATATAGATTCAATTATTCCTACACAGAGGAGGAGGAGGTTATGGTTCCCCAAATCAGACAAAATCTGGTAAAAGGTTAATACACATGTCAAGAATATAACTGAATACATGAATAAATAAGGTAGAGTGTAAGAAGACAATGTAGCTCACTGTTAGCTAGCTTAACTAAAAGCAGTGGTGACTAACTTATGTCAAAAGAATACACCAGCCAGGGCACGTTAAGTTATTACTGCAAGAATCTGTATAGACTCTTGTAACAGTGGCTGAAACATTATAGCTAATGCTAACAGTAACAAAGTTAGCATTTTAGCGCTACTTGGAAGTTCACAAACACCATAACATTAACATTACATCTATTCGTAACAATATCTCCATCTTCAAGTGGATGTCTCATGTCTTCATTAAGGACAAGAGACATGCACCTACGTGAGGAAAATGTTCATTGTGTGCCACGTGTGCAAAGAATTAATTAATTCAAGTAAAGTTTAATTGGTTTTATGAATTGATTAGTAGGAGAGGCAAAGTCCGCATGCAAAAAAGTCCAGAGAGAACTTGCAGCTGCTACTAAAGAATTGAGTAAATAAATTGACATCCTCGGTTGTGTCCATATACAATGTTATTGATAAATGTAAACTGGCTGGCGTTGCTAAAAGTGTCATCGGTTGCTCACCTGAGCTTCTTCTCACTTCCGGAGGTCAGGTGACTGTTGACAAAGCCAAACGATGTACCATTGAACATGAAGGATACTCCCACTGCTCCCTTGTTTCCTACATAACAATAATCACAGTGATGGTTAATAGTTCCATGGACCTTTATGACAGGTCATTAAATGACTTGTAGAGAGGTGGGACTGCTTACCCAGAGTGTTGGCGATCCCCGTCTTCACACTGTCTGAAAAAACGTGGGAGATCCTGTTTTCGTGCTCAGGCTTGGCCAAGACCACAATCCGAATGTTCCACAGAGTGTGGATCGCCACCTGGATGTTAGAAGATGATGTGATGCGTCATTGCTTTGCACCTGCATCCAGTAGTAGCTTTGTTACTTTCACAAAGTCACTCACTTGTTTAAAGCTGATGTTTGTGATTTTCCTCAGGACCCCTTTCACTGTGTCTGCCCACTCCTTCTCGCCCAGAGGGTCCTCCTGTGTCCCAATGACATAGAAATCATGCGGGATGTGATCCGCGGTGTCATCTTGTGTCTTCCCTTGGCCCTTACACTGAAACCAGGAGTTGATGTTGTGAGGAGGACCGGCATTTCCTGCAGGTTTATAGAGAAGTATTTTCCTTTATTGTTGCAGTATCAGTCATGAATTCAAATGTATTCAAACATTTAAGATTGTTACCCATGTTCCAGGTGCCAACAAACACTGTGATCATGTCTGGTTCAGGCTTTTCAGAATGATTGTTCTTCATTTGTTGAAGTAGTTGGCAAAATCCTTCCCTTTTCTGGTGAAACACATACAAAAAATATAATGAACGCAATTAAACATTATACCTCATGAATTCCATGTGAGAGAAAACTTAAAGTCCCTGAAAGCGTATCAGCTTCTTACTTCTAGATGAACACACTATTTTCTGCCAACAGTTTTGGTTTATTTTACATGATTCTTCTGTGTTTGTCTCTGTGCTCTTCTCACTGGTTTCAAAGGATCATTTGGAAAAAAGGTGATGTCACAAACTCCTCAATCAGAATCAGCATCAGGGTTGTGTTGACAGTTAGGGATTTGATGCTAATTAAACCAAGGCTAATGTTGCCAGACCACTGTCAATCAAATCTGATCAATGGATATAATGTTATTATTATTATAAATAGTTGATACAGACGTTTTCCGGGGCCTTATCCTAAGTCAGGAGCAAGCCAATTGATCAGATGTGTTTTACCTTTGTGTCATCAAACACAAACTCTTTACGCAAAATCTTCTCTTTCTCCGTCTCCGCCACGATGACAAGTTTGGCGTGCATTTTTTGGGATTTCACCAACTGCAGGACTGAAAAATAATCACAGAACTCTTATTAAAATGAGCCGTGTTGATGGTTTACAATAGTTGTTACCCAATACTAAGAGTCTATGGCCATGCTAGTGGCTATGTGAAGGTGTACGCAGCAGTACTTTGAACTACATGTTAACATCAGCATGCACACAATAACAATGATGATGTTTTGCAGGCAAATTGTTTACCATCTTGGTTTAGTACGTAAGCAGGCAAACCTTTGATATTTAGCACTAAACACTTATTTACCTGATGATGGTGCACGATGAAAAAAGGAAAAAGGGTCACCAAAGTTGTTATAACTGTTATAAAGAGTTGTTGAGAAATACGAGTAAAAAACACAAATATAAACCTTATGAAGCACTAGAGCAACCGTCAAGTAGGTCAGTAGGATTTATCTTCTGGGGAACATGAATGACCATGAACCAAATTCCATGGCAATCAATCCAATAATTGCTGAAATATTTCTGTCTGGATTAAAGCGGTGGACCGACTAACAGACTAACCATTGCTAGAGCCTCATTGCTTGCGGGGCTAAACATACAAAGGAATGAGGTTAGAGAGCGTTGTGATTTCTTACTTTTGTTATGCACAAAGAACTTGTCTTCAGGCCCATCTTTTGACTTCTTTAAGAAGAGCTTCCCACTTTCAACATCCACTTTCAGGAACATCTTTGTGGGAATACCCAGAGATTCTTGCTTGACCTGAAAAAGAAAAATTAAACGGGTCAAATAAACCACAAACCTCCAGACATTTAACATTATTTAATTTTTCTGCAATGTTGTTGAATGAAGTAATTTAGAGAAACACCTCAAACGTGACAGGCGGTATGAGAGATTTCCTGTGACCTCCTTCATATGCAACAGACTCGAACATAGAGACTTTAGCCTGAAAATAGAAGTGTTTTTTATCTGTAACTGACATTAGCTGTTGGTATGTCAATAACCAAGATTGTTCACAATCAGTAAAATGAACCATGGTACTCTACCTTATCTTCTATTGAGTAGAGAAGTTTTGTCAGTTGCTCAAGCCTAAAGGATACAGATTGACCTGAATCATCAGAGATCTGAAAGTAGAGGAAATAATACATGATTATAAGGGCTTTTTTTCTGTGGGTTGATAATGCTGCAAAGGATCAATGGCGCAACACACTTGTTTTGGAAATTGTCCAATCCCTGGGGAGAGCGGTTGGTCCAACGTTCTATGAAAGACCTCCAGAACTGGCAGGATGCGAGTAATTTCGCTGTCTCACAAAAAAGGTCAGGGCATGGTTAAATCAGCCCTATACATTGTAATCTCAATAATGTACAGGCCAAATCCCCATGTCCACACTCAAGGTCTGTCACACTGTCAAATCATCCAGTGTTTGATGGCTCTCTCACTATTTAGAGACCTTTCTGCACACTTTGCATAAGTTTGTATTTCTGCAGACTTTGTCGGAAGGAATTAGCCACAATTCATAGAGTTAATACCTGCCCTACCACGTGCCCTCTGGACCCCATCCTGTCTCACCTACTCAAGTCTATTGATCACCCATTTGATCAACACTTCCTTAACAACTTGCTTTCCAAACACTCTTAAAGAGGCAGAATGAACCCTCTGCTAAAGAAACCCTCACTCGACCCTTCTGAAGTCAACAACTACAGACCTGTCTCTCTTCTTCCATTTCTTTCCAAAATACTTGAGAGTACGGTAATCAACTCTCGTCTTACCTTCACCAGAACAACCTTCTTGATCCGCACCAATCTGGTTTCAAGGCGGGCAACACAACTGAGACTGCCCTCCTCGCTGACACTGAGGAACTCCACGCTGCTAGAGCAGCCTCCCTCTCCTCTGTTGTCCTCCTTCTGGACCTTTCTGCTGCGTTTGACACAGTGAACCACCAGATCCTCCACTACACCCTCTAAGAACTGGCAGTCTCAGGCTCTGCACTCTCCCTGCTCGCATCCTACCTCAAAGGCTGCACCTACAGGGTGCCTTGGAACTCTGTCAGAACCCTGTCAACTCTTCCCTGGGATTCTTCAGGGTTCCGTCCTGGTTCCTCTTTTCCAACTCACTCTGCTCTGTCATTCACCTACATGAGCTCATCCAGACTGCAGCTGCCCGACTGGTCTTTAACCTACCCTAATTCTCCCACACTACAGCGCTCCTCCGCTCCCTTGTCTGGTTACCAGTGGTTGCCTGAATGTGCTTCAAGACTCTGGTACTGGCCGATTGTGCTGTGAATAGATTTGGCCCTTCCTACATCCAGGCCATGGTCAAACCATACACCCCAGCTTGTTCACTTCGCTTTTCGGAGTTGTATCCTCATGATTGTTGCACTTATTGTAAGTCGCTTTGGACAAAAGCATCAGCTAAATTAAATGTAATGTAATTTATTTTTAAAAGCCTAGCATATATATATTAGGTGTGCTGTGTGCATAAAGTTAGAAAAAAACACATTACAATCTGAGGAATACAGCATCGGCTATATTACACACCTAGTTTACTCAAAAAGTCTTTTAATTTTTGCTCAATGATACTGCTTTGACAAAAATATATAAAATTCATTACTCTCGTCCACTCTGTAAGGCAAGAGCCTGGAAGACATTAACATTTAGGGACAGACCCCTAGATGTGTAGGATTTAGGCAGATCTATTGGCAGAAATGGAATATAGTATTCATAACTAAGAATCCTTTTGTTTTCATTAGCTTAGAATGAGCCCTTCATATCTGCATAGAGAGCTGGCAAATTGCACTGCCATGTTTCTACTGTAGCCCAGAACTGACAAACCAAACATGCTCTCAGGAGGGCCTTTCGTGTTTTTACATTGATCACTGTAGCTATCCGACGAGGGATGAGCAGAGGGGTATTCAGTTTGTTCTGCAACTTCACCACTAGATGCGACTGCCCTGACCATGGACAAAGTAAAAAAATCCCAAACCCACAATTGTACATACATTTTTTTGTTTTGGCACCGGCCTGATGATGTGATATTTTACAAAGTACTATGAGATCCTCTATATATGATTTCGAACCCTTGCAGCCTTTCACACGGGGGGGGTTAACTATACCTGTTTAGATTCTTGCAGATTGCCATTGTTAGCTTCTTTAGCCCGGGGAGGTTAGGGTAACCATACTGTGCTTGTTCAACATCCAAGCTGAAGGAGTTCCTGAAGTATTCTTGGATAGCCTGTTGATGCTCCTCTGGTATTCTGGTAATATGAAACATTTTAAACACTGTTGTTTAATTATTCAAAAGTCAAAATTGTCAAATCACTGCCCATAATCGTAGGACTCACACATTGTACAAACTGTATACTCAGAAATACTGTAGATTATCAGAAACTTTGAATGATTAATTATATGAGGTGCATCAAATTCTGAAAATGTGACCCATACATGGACAAGTCCATATTCTGCAGTCTCATCAGGTAGGTGTCTGATAAAGACATGGAGTCACTGTCTTTCACATCGTTGCCTGGGAAGTTCCTGGGTGGAAGCTGCGGTGGAAGTATATGGGATTCTGCAGGACAGAGGCGTAAAGGATGTTCAGGAATGGTAAAATCTTTTATAGGCACATTTTTTACATTATAGCCACTATTCAGATGAAGTGAAGTTGTTTGACCTGACTCCTCGTCTACCTCGTCCTCCTTCTGGACAGGGTACTGCAGATGTGTGACCAGACCCATGTTGGGACTGTAATATGCCTCCACCAGCTCAGGTAGCATAGAGAAGCACCTGATAGGAACTCCATCAGATGCCTGAAGAGCAGATCACAGAAGACTCATAATTGCCCTCATTTCTCAGAAGAAGTGAAACATCATGTGGTGTTGTTGTTTTCTGGAAGACCTTTGTGTTTTTTTGTTTTTAAACCAGGTGACATAATCTTTTAGTTTTACTTCCCATGTGACGTCAGATATGTCTACTTGCATCGTCTGTGGCTTCCTCCAGCAGACAAGAGCTGCATTCATGTCATCAGCTTAGTTCCTTTTGCTGCAGTTCTTTAAGAGTTTTAAAAGATTTAACAGTTTTTTGCCATACCTTTATTTAGTTTATTTATTAGCTTACTGACCATTGATATTCATCTTATTGCAAACACACAATTGTTTGACAATTTTACATTTGACATGAAACCAGCTCTGATCTCATGCCTATTCTGAAACCCTAGAGTTACTGCCATTACAAATAGTAAACTCCTATCTCTCGGGAGTCGGGGATCGTAATTGATTTTAATTGATCCCTTTTTGTTATATTTATTTTGTTGAGTTGAACAGCACCCACTAGGCCTTTTTCCCTTTGTTTTGCTAAGGTAACATTGTTTGTATTAATGATTACATTACAGGTCATTTAGCAGGCGCTCTTATCCAGAGCGACTTACAGTGAACTAACTACAGGGACAGTCCCCCTGGAGCAACTTGAGGTTAAGTACCTTGCTTAGGGGCCCTGGTATTGAACTCATGTTTGCTACTAAATACTCGGAAATCTGTAGTTTTTTGACCAAACTAAACCATATTATACCTCAGACAGTTGAACATTGAACAGAAATAATTAACGTGGTCATAGAAAAGGTAGGCTCTTTTTGTGGGTAAATTTGCATGTTCCCATGTGATTGCACTTTCTCTATTTTTGATTGTATGCAGATGATACTTATTATATCCGTCTATATTAACCAACAAGCACAAGCTGATTTCACTTCCTCCTAGTGGATGTAATTATTATGTACTACTACAAGTTATATAACAAAGGTAACACACAGATATCGAGCCAATAAAGCAATTCCTGATCTGCAGATTAAAGTCACCTTTGCTTTTATTGTTCCCAAAAACAAATACTGCAATTTTCTCAGTTCTTGCCTCAGCAAAAAGTCTTCCTCATGCCTCAGAGTCACTCTTGACTTTTAAAGCATAGCTAAAATGGCACTTTGCTGCCAGAGATTGCATGGCCTTTTAGTCTAGACTGAATACAAAAACACAAATAGGCATTTATAAATAAAGCCCTAATACCTACATACATAAGGAATCATTATTTTATAACATTATAATAGTCAACAAATAACATAACTACAGCTTGGAGTGAATGAAGGGATTTTTGACATTAAAATACAATGTCCATGGCAGAATTGTTATTGCATCCTCATACAGGAAGTTGTATACATTGAGTCAGTAGTAGCTTTGTCAGACAGTGGTATACTGATTAGTCATCCATATAATAAGATAATATTACAAACACAAGAGTTCTCAGATGTTTTGATGAACATGTGATTGATTTTAAGAACAAGACTGAGGGTCTAAAGCCATGCTAGCAGCTCTGTGAGGCTGTATTAATGACAATCGGTGTTTTGAGCTAAATGCTAATGTCATCATGCTAACATTTGCTAATTAGCACTAAACACAAAGCACAGCTGAAGCTGATGGGAATGTCAACAGTTTTAGTATTTTGTCATAAACCAATAGTTGATGAGTTTTTAAAGTCTTGACCAAATTGGTGGACTGACCAACCAACATACATTGCCATCCCTAGAGCCGTGACGTTAGCATGGTTAAATACATTTGTTTTGTTACAAGCCAATGGAAGGTTGTTACCAATAAATGTCTAAAAATACAACACATTTCAAATTAGGTTACAGTTAAACTTATCACCAACTCTACAACCACAATCATCGGACTTTGGACCAAAATAATGTGTCTTGTGTCAAAATGTCAACCCACCTGGACAGAGAGCTTCTTATCCTCATTTGGCAGGATTCTGTATGTGTACACACAGTTCTGGTATCTGTGGTTAAAATAATAAAATGCAAATGTCTGTCACTGGAATATGACATGTATTGTAGGTTAAAGAAACATGCTGGCTGCTGGTGTTTTCAGTGTGTTCAGCATGCAATCAAAACAGTTTGGGTAGCATTTTAAATGATGGTTCCTATTTAAAAATGATGAGTTGCATAGAGCAATGGGTGGTGCTTTGTGGTAGCGCAGTATGCAAATAAAGGGGAACTAGTCTTGCATTGCAGTGAGTATGTGCAAATAAAGTGATCTAATACACTGACATTATTACTTTTAATCATGTTGTATTAAATATGCCCAAAGGATAGTGTTTAGAGTTATATTTCTCTTTCTCTTCGCCAAAAACATTCAGTATAACAGCCATGTCATGTTTATCTTCCATTAGTAAGGATCATACACAGCTCATATTGCACATTATGAAGGTTTTTTGAACAAGAATCCACTCTATGAAACTGCATTAAAATAAACTGCCAATAGTTAGAAACAAATAATGTCAACTTACAAAACACAGAGGGCATACGCTCCCTGTACGGACTCACTACCCCGGATAAGGAAGCTTCCATCTCTTGCTGCTTTGGAAAGTAGATCCTCAGCTCTGGATCGAGTTATTGTACCATGGCACCAAGGTTGAAAGCTTGGCATCCTGTCTTCTCACCCAAGAGCCTGAGCTCATGAGTTTTGCGTCTGCTCTCAAACAATATTCTAGCAAACCAAAGTAGACTCAGTTTTCTTACTGGCTATTTTCATACTTTCATGGTGTGTACTTCTAAGTCCTTTCTTTCACTTGTTCATCCTCTGCCTCCGAAAGCTGTAAAAGGAAGCTGCTACTAGCTCGGCTCTGAACTTCCTCATTTGAGAAGTTAAAGAGAGGAGGGCCCTGGTGCCTCTACTCTGCATAGTACGACAGATCTGCAGAGCTGTAACTACTTTCACTTGCTAAGTGGAAATCTTTATCACATTGTATTAATGATTAACCAGCATTCACTCTTTAGGTTCTGTACACCTGCTTGTTCATTTGAACCATGAAGAAAATAGTGTAGACATTTGTAAAAAAGGGAGGTAACAAAAAGAGTTTCTTATTCGTTTACTGATAAATCAGCCTGTAAGGAAATTCAAAGTATAATGAGCTTCATTTGGTTCCCAGATGCACTTTTTAAAACTCTAATCACGCAGAAGACCCAACTTCAGTGTTACTGCTCACTGTTTGATCATCTAATATGAATCAGGCTAGGGTTTTTCTAAAATACATACATTCAGGAAATACAAGTTAATGTGACTTGCCATGTTCATGTGATGGACAGGAAGTCTTGCAGAAATAAGAGGAGGAAAATAAGCTGCTCACAAACCACAACATAGGTCACATGATACAAAAAGAGAACTACACAGTGACAAGTCACTGCAGCCTCAGAGGTTTCTGTCCTGCGCTTGAAATAGATTTTGCACTTTCACAGAGAGCAGGTCAAAGCCTCATTATGCAGCGACAGTGTAGAAAAGACACATCATCTCATGCACAGAGAATCATGTTTACTAAGTTATTATTTACAAAGTAAGAAGTTACAAAGTACATTTATAATTCACATTTTACTAATCTGTGTAAGTATGTCTTTCAGTCTCAAACATCAATTTTTCTGCAGAAGACATCAAGCTAAACGGACTCACAGTAAAATAGGATTAATGGTTTGTCATGCAATAGTGCAATATCATAGAAATGTGTACAAAACAATAAATGCACAGCGTAGAAAGTTAGGGAGCTGGTTAATGAAGAATATACAGTATGTACAATGAAGATTTGTGGAGCAAAAGCAAAGTATACCAGCAAAAAAGTCATGGATAATTAATTTATGAGTGGTTTGAAAAATACAGCTAATATTAAAACAAGACCAAGAGTTCACAGCCATGCTAGCAGCTCTGAGAGGCTGCACAAGCACAGTGGTAACATCAACATGCTGTCATGCTCACAATGACAGTACTAACATGTGTGGCAGGTATCATCTTTACCCTGTTCACTCCTGACTTGGGGTGTTGGAATTCTAACTGTTGCCTCTTAGCACTAAAAGCACGGCCAAGGCACATGGGAATGTCATTGGTTTTGCATTGGTCATACAATTACAACTCACTCTGAGGGGAACATGAATATCGGTATCAAGAGATATTTCAGTCCGGACCAAAGTGGTGGACCAACAACGGACCATACCTCCCTTTTTGGGGACTGCCCATAATTCCAGAACAGTCCAGAAGAATTTCCCATTGTACTGAAAGCCCATTAGTCCGACAGTCTGTTACCCAACACCAATTGTTCCAAGGCCTATTGCTCAGATTAACCCTTTCTTACTGCAACAAACAGAAGCACATGGCTAATTATGATGCAGAATGATGTCATCGGACCTGCCCTACTCTGCCTCTGACTGGCAAGTAATCGTTGCCTTCGTTGGTTGGGTCCGATGACATCATTCCGCATAAAGAATATTCACGTGGTTCTGTTTGTTGCGGGGAGTGTGTATTTTTGGTGCAATGGGCATTTATTTTGGAGTTATCTGACAAATGATTTTTTAGATATTTCAATCTGTATAAAGTGGTGGACTGACCAATTGACCGATGGACATTGCCTTCCCCAGAGCCACGCCGCTAGCATGGCAAAAACAACTTAGATCAAAAAAAGATATTAAAAACAAGTATTTATCACATTTGGCATTGGATACAAAACAGTAACAGGAAATATAAATTAAAAGTTGACTATGTACATGTGATAATTTGGTGTTTGACACAAAAATCAGAAGCTTGTAGAAACAGTACACTCAACTTGTCTCGTAACAGGTGGCTGGTGCCCCATAGTCTCACAGACTTACAGGCTTAGACCACAGGGCTAGTGTTTGAGGGTTCTCTGGTTGACTTTAAGCGCATTTTCCGTAAATCAGTAACTCTGCAGACTTTGCTCGTAGGGATAACCCACAAAGCGTTCAAAATGACAGTGGAATTTCGGAAGCTTATAAAAATAAACATGAGCAAAACATGGAAGACGTTTGCAGGAAGGAATGTTCCCGAAAGTGTAAACTAACTACTTGTTGGTCTTGATGGCGGGATTGAGATCCAAATAAAGTACTATTTTTCTTTTAAACAGGGGGCAATATCATTCTCTTCAATTCATTACATCACGTATGGAATATGAGTCTCACACTGAAGACAGGATGTCCCTGTCCAGGTAACCTTAGTTTAGAAAGTGCTGTCCCAATCCTCATGTGGCGTTTGGAGTCCTTACACCCTCCTGCATTCACACAGGTGATGTCAGTTAAAGTCTTTGAGGGGGAATAGGGCGTAAGGAGGACATTGGAACTAGACCATGGGGGCTATAGTGGCACATCAACCACAATGGGGAATAAGCCTTCAGTCTTCAGTCAGGCAAAGGCAACAGTCCATTAGTGGACCAATGTTTGTTAATGCATTTATATAAAGAAATGCTCCAGATCAAGTTTACAGTTCTCTTCCTCAAAACTCAGACTTGGCACTTACAGAGCTCTCGTGTGTTCCCTTTAACTCTCCGCTGGTGGCTCCGGACACTCCTGCCTGATCTTTGCAAAACAATCGCATTAGAGTGCCGCGGAACTTCTCTGCTCCAAACAGGTAGATCAGCGGATCCATGGCACCGTTGAGGCACGTGAGGGAGGAGGTGAGGCGATTGGCCAAGCTCAGGCCCCTGCGCATCTGGCAGGAGACTTCAGGATGGCTATAGCCCAGGATGAAAGTGGCCCTGCTCACATGATAAGGCAGGAAGCAGACTATATAAATGAGCATGACCAGACCGATGGTGCGCAGGGCCCTCAGTTTGATGGCCGGTTCCAACCTGGAGCCCCGATGCAGGCTGTAAATGATGAGCAGGTAACAAGACAGGGTGGCGAGGAAAGGTGGGGTGAAGGCCACAGCCAGAGAGATCAGAGCATTGCGTGAGGCCTTCTCTCTGTACAGCTGCAAACACACTGTCATGCCATCCACCTCTGCAGTCTGGTGGGTGATTAGCAGTGGCGCCATAGAGACAGTAACCAGGGCCCATAGAGAGAAGCTGATGATGTGAGCATAGCGGGCCCGACGAACCTTCAGCGACCTCACAGCGTGAACCACAGCCAGGTAACGATCACCCGCCACGCAGGCCAGGAAGTACAGGCTGGCGTACATGTTGACATAAAATAAAAAGCCTGCCACCCTGCAGGGGACCTCGCCAAAGGGCCAATGGCCTCCAGTGAGGTGGTAGGTGGCCCTCAGCGGGAGGATGATCACGTACGATAAGTCTGCCACAGCCAGATGAATCAAGAAAACGTTTGCTGGAGAGGAAGCGCCACGCTGGTGGGAGAAGATCCAGAGAGCGAGGCTGTTACCATTCAGCGCCAGAAAGAAAACCACGATGTAGAAGCATCCAAACAGTGTGTTCTCAATTGTGGTATCCACCGCCGCACAGCTCTCTGATGACCCATTGGACAGCAGGGAGGGAAGATCCATTGTAGCAGACTCCATTTTGGCGGCTGAGGAGACAAAAAATAATTAATATGAATGTATCCTAAAATACATTTTCAGGCATAACTACAAACATTCCTTTGTTTTGAGATGATTTTTGTCTTAATAAAGCGACATACGTATGTTTGTAGGATAAATAAAACTAAAGCATTTACAGACCAGATCTGATCTCTGACCAGTTTAACATTTGAAACACGTGCTTTGGATTTCTAAAATATTTCATTGTTAGTATTCAGACAGCAAAGTACTCCAGTAACAGGAAACCCAACCCCTGTCCCTCCCCCCCCACCACACACACACACACACACACACACACACACACACACACACACACACACACACACACACACAATAGGCAGGGAGAGTTGTCACAGTGCCAGTCTCACAAGGTAACAATAGATGTCAGTGTCCCTGGTTAATGTGTGCATGCCCTCAGAGTGGATAATTACTTCATTCTGACCACTGCAAGTATGAGACTTCCTCCGCACACTACTAAGTTCAGGAAGTCTAAGTCATTACATCCTCACTCTTCTTTTTTAAATCTTATCTGGCCTCACAGTCTGATTTGTCAGCAGGAATTCTTTAATCTGGACTGAATGGAAAACTTTCAGGGGCAAATAAGAAGAGGTATTACATGAAACCTGGGGGGGGGGGGTCTATACAAGATAATGAGTAGTAAACATTGTTTAGCTCCTAGCTGCTACATATGTAATGTTGTAGTCTAAAATTAAATGTGAAATGTAACAGAATGATATAGTATAAGCAGAGTTCAATTCCAAACCTACCCTGTAGCATAGCAGATACGAGTCTGAAAATGTGTCTCCAATGTTTATATCTCTTTCTAAAGGTTCAACAATTTGTAAAACACGTTTATTCACCTTCTTACCGACAGTTAGATGAGAAGTCTGACACCATGCTAAATATTAAGCTAGAGCATTTTAGTTCCCAAAATGTCCCAGCTACATACAGCATGCCGTTTGTAAGAAAATACGTTTTCTTACAAAGATATCTATCTTTACATGACCAATATACTTTTCAACATTTCTCAAAGGATTGCTCATCTTAGAGAACTATTTCGACACACCTCAAAAATGACCACCCACTCCTTCGTCCCTCCGGCAACTGTCCACTCCTCATTTTGTATTTATTTGCTTTAGTCCAACATCTACACAAACCTCACTGGGGCGGTAACAGCAATAATTAATGTCAGATAAGACTCAAGACTTTCAATTTGAAATGTGTGGAGGATCCAAGAACAGCATCAAAACATGTGCAGCAGCAGTGAACTTGTCATCCCACAGATGTTTCTATAGCTGAAGGGAGGTTCACAAATATAGGCTACAATGCATAACCTTCAACACACAGTGACATGTGATGAAGTAATGCTGCACCGCAGGGCTCCTTAACCAAAAGGGATCGTCTCTTTTTATCTGACTGGGCTCTCGGTTTCACAAAATCCCCGTCTGGACTTTTGGCCCATTAGGAGCCAGTCAGATGCAGCCGCGTGGCTCTTTTCAGTGTGTGTGCTACGCTCCTGCAGACTGGAGCTGTGAGACCCACAACGGAGGGCATTTCTCAGCCAAGGGATCAGACTCTGCGCATTCAGGAGCCCCAAAGAAAAGGGATAACAAACCAGGAGCAGCACAGCTCAATGGAAAAGCTCCCATAAATACTGAACCCCGAGGGATAATCTTGAAGAGAGGCACTCCTGATATATGCCTTCATCACAATGATCTGGATAAGCAGATCTGTGCGAGAGCGTTGGCAGAGGGGAGACTGAGCATCCTGGCATTGGTCCTTTTTCAGAGATTAGTCAGTAACAATTTGTTGTGACAAAACTGTGACAGCTGTAATGTGTACCATCTTCTAATGCTAAAACTTGTCACAGTAAAAACCCAAGTAGAATGAAATAAGTGTGAAATTTGGTTATTGGATTAAATGTGAGTGCACTTGATATTCACTGACTGGAAAGATCCAATTAAAAAAAGAAGAAGTAGATAATAGATTGTCATCACTGCAAGCTTCAAAATGCTGTGCTGTTTATGGGTTTACGTGACAAAACTGATGCAGAAAAAATACTTACTACTATTGCACAGTGAACTTTGTGGTTCTAATATCAAGAATATATTGTTTTACTTCAACCATGTGCCACAAATAACAGTGTGAACTATGAAAACAATAGAAGGAATCCTTGCGGAGCCAGACTTTTAATAAAGTTATCAAAAAAAACAACAATAATCAAACATCTCTATTACTTTATCAGAATCTGAGGTAAAATCTCAAACGTACCTGAGCTTTAGAGCTTCACAGTGAAAGGACTTCTTGAAGAAAAGGTTGGCTGCTTCACGAACAATGCAGCAGCTGAACAGTCAGTGCAGCAGCAGAGTGAAGACTGGGAGTCCGACCGGCGAGCTCTGGAGGCACTGACGCTCTGACACAAAGAATGCTGTCCTATAACCCCCTTTTCTCTGCCTCAAGATGTTCTTGGGAATGAGACTGTAGCTCTTTTTGTCTCTCAACAAATTTGATAACAGAAAGGGACTCCCAATGGGAGCCTTTCGTTTGAACCTTGACCCCACCCTTTCTTTCTCCATCCCTTGCTCCTCAGAGAGCCACTTGTGCGCTCCACAATAGCTTGAGTCAGAATAAGCAGCACATTTTAGCAGCGGGGAGAAGAATGGCATGCCTCAGTCGCAATGAGACGACGGGTATGACTCCATGGTAACGAGGCCCAGTGGTGCACCGAGTGCCTTTAGCATGAACTTCGCCCCCCACTGATAGATAGAAGATGGGCCGTGTTGTTAATTTAGAAGTTTATGACTGAAGTCTCAGAGATGATCTTTTGTCGATGGTCTGTTTAGTTCTAGAGGGCCCCCTTCCCTATTGGAGAGCAAGTGAAAAACAAGAGAGGGGAGGGGGCTCGGCGCTTGGAGGACACAGAGGCCCTTTTTGGTTTCTTGCCTCCTGGGGGCATCCTGAATTGGAATGCCCAAAATAATCAGTCACATAGCCTTCAGACAGATGTGGAGAGTACCCGCTGGCTGAGGGGGATAATATTTCTTTCATACAAGCAGATCCCAGCTGTGTGTCAGACACATTGGCCCTTTCTCTCCTCTATATCATCGATATGCAAATACTATTCTGTAGACTTGAATAGAGGCACTATTTGTGCAGGGCTGGGGAGAAGCTTTGACACCACTACCCTGTTAATCTACTGCCAACTGCTAATTGGGACGGCCCCGCGCTTTTGTTCGCCGTCTCAGCTCTGTCTGTTGCGTGTTCGCAACCCCGAAGAAAAAACATTTCCCTGTGTAAGTGCTCACTGTGATAAATATATCATTCTTCTCACTGCGGTGAAGAAGCGCAGCTGTTCTTAATAATAAATCATAAAGATGCTTTAATCATTTTGAACAGTTAGACTCAGCAACAGGCTTCCACTTGGAACATGTTTCATTTTATTTTAACAGAAGAAAATGATTTCTCAACTATAAATGTTTATTGAATATAAGAGCATAATTATTTGAAGCAAAGTAAATATTATCTGAAGATGACCAAGGTAGCGTGTGGAGTTTTTGACAACTATTAGCAACTACTAAGCAATGTTTTGACCATAAACTGTATGGAAGAAGTGGATGTAGTTACCATGACGTCAACCATTGGTTTGTGGACTACTGTTATGAATTCTCGAGTAGGCCGTCGCCATCTTGGTATTTTGGAGCGTAAAGTAATAATGTTTTGACAAAAGGGTGAAGCTGGGGAGGAACGAGGCCCAGCGGGGCCAGATACCGTTAGCAAGCTAAGTTACCAGCAAAGTTAGCACCAGCTAGCTTGGTTAGCAAGGTGCATCTGTAATTCACCTCCACTTTTAATTGGGATGCAAATTCTGGCTAGACAAAACATCCTTAAAACAACTTCCTGGAATGAATTAACAGCCAACTCTTTAGAGAGTGTTTTAGTTCAACCGAACGCTGAACAACACCGTGGTACTTGTCAATCAATGCTTTAATGTCTAAATTACTCTAAATTGGATCATAAAATACAAAATGTACATCATGCAGTATTGAAGAAGACTTGAAACTAGCGAGACAATAAGCTCATTAGGAACATATTTACTGAAGTAAATCAAGTGATTGGCTTCACTGTTCAGCCCCTTGGCTGCTGGATCGCGGTTTTCTTTGTATCGTGCACAAGGACGCACATGAACGCATCTCGTCATCAGTTTCACGCTATTGTAGTCATCGACAGTCGGTAGCAATAACGAGCACAGAAGCATAGCAATGTACCAACTAAGACAAGAATTAGGCTGTAAGCAGCAAACATGGCCGACTTTTTAAATGTTCATAAAATTGGTTTTGGGGAATTTTTGGGGAAGACGATGCATCTAACACGTTAGGCCTCAGGGAGACACACAACACAATTTTGTGAGAAAAACCACAAATATACATTTTGGTTGTTTTCAAGAAAACTCCACAGGTCACCTTTAATGTTCTTAAGGCAGGTAGATTAATATGGAGAGGAATTAAACTCAATAGTAGTGACAAGAAATAAGAAGAAGGTTTACAAATGTGTACAGCGATTAATTGATTAAGTGAATAAATGATGGTGTTCACAAATACATTCTTCTGTCCACAAACAAATACCACCAAACTAAAAGAAAAAGAAAAACTAATGTAAATAATTGCTTCCTGTGCATATACAGGTCTTAAAATAATGTTGGTCACCAGATGCAGATGAATTACTTTACATAATATTTCTACACAGGAAGTATTTGTAAATGCGTTTAATATTTATTGGGTCGTATTTGTGGATAGGAAGAAGCATTTTGGGGAAACGATATGTGTACACAGTATCAGTATTACCTAGAACGTAAGTCTTCACTTAGAAGTATGTCACTTGAATACATTCCAAAGAAGCATTAGCTTTAAATAAAATGTGAGAAATCTCCAACAACTTTCTTTCATGATCAATGTCTTTATATTTTACTTACATACTGCAGTGTGTGTGTGTGTGTGTGTGTGTGTGTGTGTGTGTGTGTGTGTGTGTGTGTGTGTGTGTGTGTGGTTTGAATCTGCAGCTACAGGCACAGGTTGCGTCACACTCGTGCTACTGCGGCTCAGATGTTGAAGCGCTGGTTCCTGGTTTGCCCTGACCTCCTCTCTCGGAGGTACATGTTGACATAGGAGGTTATCAGATCATCCATCTTGTAACCCTTTTAAAAGGAAGACAGACGGAAAGAAAGGAAATGAAAAGGACAAACTTTTAAAAGTCTATCGTTTAACGCTCACGTGTCTAATGATTGATCTTACCAGTGAAGTTTCACACAGGAATTTGCTCCCCTTGACTAAACTGCCAATAGTCATGTGGAAGTAGGTGCTTCCACTGCACCAGTTAGCGATGCGGTTGAATGAGTGATTTGCCAACACATCCTTTACAAGAGAACATAATTGTTAACAGTGAAAAATAGGAGCAAGGTGTTAAAAGCGAATACTGATAATGATTATTTTGTTTTCACCTTGGTTTTAGGGTGGATGATGGTGAGTCCTTGCTTGCTGACGGCTATTCGCACAATATCTGGGAAACTTGGTTCGGATGTTTGCTGAAAATAAAGTTCAAAAATCAAAATGAGATAGTGTACCATGGTGACGGAGAATGAGAGCGAGAACATCAGATAAACAAGCCACATCCCACCCGACCAAATTGACTATAGATGGCAAGATAAAAGCCCCATGTGTGCTGCTTTCACTGCAGCCCTTACCTTCACGTCAAAGAAAGCACAGCCGAACGTCGGCCAGCGGCAGACCACCTTCAGAAACGCCACCTTAGCTTCTTCGCCGGTCATACCAACTTGTTTGTTATGAGAGGAGACGATATTCTGAAAATTCCAAAACAATATATACATCACAGTATGGTACAACGCTCTCATTTAGTACGAGTATTTGTACTGCTTTGAATGAGGTTAATGATTTTACAACGCCCCCACAGCCTTCAGGCAATATTCTCAGAGGCTGAGCGAGGGATCACAGAAATGGCATAATGGATATATTGTTCATATGTCTGGTGATACTCTATATAACTGTCTCTGTATCCAAATCCTGATGTATAGCATATTCCTCTGTGCCATAGAGCTCCATTGTTGTCCAAAAACTATAAAAACCTGAGCTATTATTATAAGTCTATAATAAAGTGTGTAGCCAAAATACAGACCCTTAAGGACAAAAATGTCTCCATTGATACCACAAATTTTGATCCCATGGCCATTACAGCATAAAATCATGCGTTATATTATATTAAGCTCGCAGTCTTGCTTCAAATAGTTATCTTTGACTATTTTGGAGCAGATTGAGCCATTTTCTCATACAGTATTTATCCAATGAGGCAAATACATGTTGTTTTCTTGGTTTCCTGCTCATAAAGTAAAAATGCATCAAAATAAATGTTGTTGATAATTATGGACACATCCCACAGTAGCCCCACCATGAGCTCAACATTTCATTTTGTGCAATACTTTAGTTAATGACTAAATACATGCAAAACTAATGACATTCCCATCAGCCTCAGTCATTCTCATGTTAAATGCTAAGAATGCTAAGCTAAGATGGTGAACATTACCTGCTAAAACCTAAGTACAGCCTCAATAAGCTGCCAGCTTCCTGTTAAAGATTTACGTCTTCAGGAGGAACAAAGGGGGCTGGAGCGTCACGGACAGTTTAGGGAAGTGGGAAAGTATTGAGAGAGAGGCTGTTGCATTGTTGGTTTTGGTCTTTTCACAAGTGGTGCTAATAAGGAAAACAAAATGTCCTTTAAACTGAACAAGATGAAGTCCCCTCGTACCTTCTTCCACTCGTTCTCAGACATGGCCTTCAGTTGGTCTGCTGGCACCAGCTCCTTCAGTATCTTGGGAATCATGACAAACTGGCTATTGTCATTGTTGAACCTGATCCTGAAGAGCAGAGCTGCAATGTTGAGCATTTCCTCTTTGGTGCTAACATGATAACCTCTCAGGTACTTCGGTAGCTCCTAGAAGATAGAAAGATATCTCATAACGTCTGCTATTCACAACAGATCTGGGCCCAAGTTTGACCTTTAAACCAGCTGCTACTGACTACATTGAGCATTAGGAGATAACCTTATGATCTGTAATGCTCTATACTGTAATGTAATGTACTATCTCATCTCTACACCTGCATGATATTGGGAAAACACTTGCATTGCCATATTCTTTTTTTTTATGCGATATATAGAGCGATACAAAACAAATACTAGAATTTTTGACAGATAACGAAAAAGTAGCTGTTTTTGGTCAACATCATCCTTTCTGAAACATTTCCACCAAATCTTCCTTTTCTGTGTTTTTCTCCTGTTCTTCTTCTATTTTCAGGTTGTGGTTGTCAACTAGTGGGGCCCGCTTTGGTTGTTTGATAAATTGATCAAGAATAAGGTGCAAGTTTAACTTTTGTATCAAGCAGCAAAAAGGCGTGACATGTTGGAGTTCATT